>NW_008656350.1:84947-140581 GCF_000695815.1 Acanthisitta chloris | reverse complement strand
TTGTTTTCCCCTTCAACACATTTGAAAATTTCACAGATGTGAAACATACATGTCAATGAAGACCCACATGAAGACACCCAGCATTGTTTTCCCCTTCAACACATTTGAAAGTTTCACAGATGTGAAACATACATGTTAATAGAGACCCACATGAAGAAAGGACTGTATTGACTTTCACAGGTAATAAACAAAAACTCAAAAACGTTAGTTAAGAATGAAACTCCGATAAATTCTCACCTCTACCACACACAACTTCTTTACAGAGGAAAAGTGGCATTTCTGCGTGTTGCTGTTCTACCCTGTTGGCAGGTGACCTCCAGTTAATCAAAGTCCCCATCCCCATGCCCCACAACTGGCTCAAATAGAACAAGCTGGCTCTAAGGCCTGTGCTGGAAGGGAAACAACAAGGCCCAAATGCTGGCTTTTCTCCCTCATCCACAGCATCATGGAAGTAAAGTGAAAGTGAGGGATAAAATATTTGGAAAGAGAATACCACTGAGATTCATAGCACTCTCCTGAGACAGACAAAAGGCACAATGAGAAAAACTGAATGTTGACATCTCAATCTCAGTGAACAAGATTGTATTTCTCCTCTGTTATCTCAAGAAGGGTAATGGACTGTTTTGGGGCACGGCATCAACACTAGAGAGGGCAGGACTTGGCTTTCACCTTTAGTTAGAAAGGTTTTGGAAAATAAACTTTGGAATTTACAAGGGGAGAACTTCCTTCTTATTTTTGCTGAGTAGCATCTTGCAGCTGCCAGTGGAGACTTTCACTTGTCAAATGAGTGGACAGATTAGAACAGCTATCACCCATAAAGCATATATTTACAGTAATGATACTGACAAAGACCTAGAAATACCTGTTTACTTATCTCTCTCCTTACACTGAAGTACATGTTTTCTCTGTTGCCACAGACATTTTCAGCACAGAGTACTAGAGGGTGTGCAGTTCCCTTCCTAGCATACAACACCTGCTCCGTTCAGAGATAATTAAGGATCAAGGGTCTAACTTGTGAAATGTTCCTTTCCATTGAGAAGTGCACACAAAGGAGTTACACACTGGAAAGAGAGTCAGAAGGTCTATAACATGTAACCACATAAAGATCTAGCTGAAACGAATAATCTTTCTTACCCACGTGGGATTAAACAAACAAAAGATGCACATGGGATCTAAATTAATGTAAAAACTTGATTTTCAAGTTGCTTCTATTTCTTCAGGAAGTCCCATTAATCAAACCTCAATTGCATTACTAGTGCTAATAAAATTCTCATCATGCTGTCCTAAAAACCTTTGTGACTTTACACAGTCCTGAAAAGGAAATAGCCTCATTTATACTTTCCTTATTTTCTGTGAAGATTTAAGCATTTATCTAAACTGTATTTATAGAGATTTAAAAAATGACATTTTCTTTTTGAGTTCTTTTTTTTTTTCTTCAAACCCATTAAAAGAAAATATATAGGCTGCAATTTTCAGAGAGTAAAAATAAATTAAACTTACTTGTAAGAGAACTGACTGATTTCCCTAAGGACTCCAGAATCTATCTACAGCATTCCTACGTCCATTTTACAGCCACTCACATTGCTATGAAATTCTTGAGAAGCTTGAAAACCTAAAGCATTAATTACTTATATGAAAACAAGATGGTTAACACACACATCTTCATGCTAGTTTGGGGACTGCATAACCAAATAAAAACTTACTACAACTTAATCAGGAAGAATCACACATACAAATACATACAAAATGGATTATTTAGATGTGACTATTCCAAGAAAAGAATAAGAAGTCTTCCTGCTCTTTGTTTTGGGGAAGAGAAGGTGGGGAAATAGCACCCCCACTAGTAGCAATGCTAGAACATGATGGCTGTTGGCTGGCACAGTCCATCCAACTGGGTGCTGACCACCTCTACCTTTGGTCAGTGTCTATGACCAAGGAGATGTACACATAAAATACCTTTCCTTTCTCAAATCAAGAAGCTGTTCATACAGCTCTTGAGCCAAGGCATTTTTTTAGCACAGCAGTTGTCCTAAGGTTTCTCAGATCAATGCCTACAGGTTTTGGACAACCTCACTGGCCAGCAGGCATGATCTCTTTTTCCTCATATTAAGCAGAGGAGAAAAACAAGAGCCGAACCATTTGACTCTGCCTCTTTGTACGAATCACCACATTTGATGGTGCACCTAATACAATATACTGTTGCATGCAACAGCCTGTAGCATATGATTTGGTGGAAATTGTGTACTAACTACAAAATGGACAATTACCTGACAATTTCCTCATAGGACTTTACGAAATGCTGTGGAATATGAGAGTCTACGCATCTTTGAACGTGGCTTCTATGATGAATACATTGTAATTTGGAATATATTTTGACTTTGGAATTGCCTTCTTCAGCTTTAAAATTGAGGAAGAAGTTGGCTTAATGTCAAAGGCTCGAGTTGGGATTAGAAAAAACAACTCCTTAAGGCCTCATGTACCCATTGACAGAGGACAATTTGACACACATATCCCCTCCTCCGTCCCTGCATCTACTTCCTCGTCTTAGGGAAGACGTCAACAACAGGAATGTTCTTCCAGGCAAGAGAGAAAGATGCCATCACCACTGTAGGAGCCCACAGCAAATTTACTGCAATGCTGTGAGACCACTTTGCAAGAGTTAGAGAGATGCATTGCTGCAGCCATCTACTGTTGGAAGTTCTGCCAGAGTAGAAGTAGAAAGACTGAGCTAGTAGATGATATAGAAATCCTCAAAGCAAGTGAGGATTTAAAATATTTGTTGGTATTGATCTCAGTTGGATTCTTTAGGATTAGGGTAGTTGCAAATGCAGCTGTCGTGGTGGTGGTGTTTTTTGTTTATTTTTACTTTTTCTTTAATAAGGCTGTTTTCTTTTTCCTTACTACTCACTGAGTTATGCTTACAATATGGCTTACAGCAACACCATGGCACTAATGGTGTATTTCTCTTCCCATAATATTGCATTCATGTTAGCCAGCTTTTAAGGTTTCTTATGTTTTAATGAAGTTATTAAAGTGAATGCTGTGACTGCATAATTCATGAGCATTGACTTCGTCTTCAAAGAGCTGTTCTCTAAACAATTTTTAATTTTTCAATTCTTTTCTAAGACATCCAAACAAGCCTTTTGAATTTGAATGCAAGATCTAAAGCTGTAGAAAACTAGCTATATTCCTGCTTTAGTACCATTTGGTCCCCAGAGATGGTTCTGATTTATAGTGTATATATATTATATTTATATACAAGGAGGTGCTGTGTATTTTCCATTTATAACTCATAAATATTGAGATTAGCTTTCACACATAATAGGCCAGATTATGGACTGCTTTCTCTTCTCAACTGTATCTGCAGCTTTCTGTAGAAGGAAGAGCACATAGACCCAATGGCAATCCTCTTCTTGCAGTTCTTCCTAAGCATTAATTTGGAATAAATAGGTACAATTTAGGGCCTGCTACAGTATCTGTTACTTGGCAACAGTTCCTAAGGCAATACCTGAGCCCATGCCAGCTAGGGCATCACCTCCCCATCGAAACTCTGGGTTTCACTGAGGGGAGTGGTGAGAAGCAGCAGTGCTGAGGAGATAAGGGCAGGGTTTATTGGCTGCTGGTAAACAGATTCACTAAATGCTAAGCATACTAAAATAGTACATAGAGAACAAAGCCACATTAGCTCTCAAAGACTGTTAGAAGGTCTAAATCATACTGAAATTAAGCCTGAAAAGATGCTAAGATGTGTTAAGGCTTACACTTATTATCAGTAACTAAGAGATGACTTCTTCATACAAACCAGTATTTCACCAGTAACACACAGAACCACCAAAGCTCTTAAAAGAACAAAAATAAAAAAGCACTTAAGCCAAAGGGCCTGGGTGGCTAAACACCCATAGCAACAGTCTGTCCAGGTGCCAGCCTCAGCCTCTTCTGAAGGTTCAGAGGAAAAATGCTTGTCAATGCACTCAGGTAATTTATTTCAGCAAAGCTGGGAAAGCTGATGGAAGTTGAAATGAAAGCTTCTGTTTCATGTTAGGAACAAAACTGAATACAAATGGAGGGCATGACTAAGTACACAGAAATCTATAGAACTGCCTGCACAAATGTGTAAGTATATTTAGAATCTTCCTATGTAATAAAAAGAAGCACCATATTTACTGTACAAAACACATTTAGCTACTAGTCATATGCATGGAGGGTTAAAGAATCTATTTTTCTTTAAAATATAAGTTAAAACTACCAATAAAAATAAGATTTAAATTAATTTAGATAAAAGTTTCATACTCATTTAAAACTGTATGTGAAATCAGTATCACTTGGATGAATATCTCATAGGGGAGCTGCAGATAATTTCTGCCCTCTTTCTGGAGCAGAAGGGATTGCAAACCCGAATAAAATATCGTAATTAACAGCCAGCCATTGTGAACTGAATGGCATTGGTGAGCTGCATTGTGCCCATATCCAGGAATTAGTTGGATTATATATCTATGGCTTGTTTGGAGAGATTAAACTGCAAACTGGTTTTGAAACCTTTCAATTCTGCAAATCATCTAAATGAAATAAAAGACCCAAACCAAAACCCACACAGTAACTTGGAAGACTAAGTTCCCTTGATCAGCTTCTAAGTCTCACAGACATTTTGGGTGAAGGATGCTTATAAAGTCACCCAAACTCACCAAATTTAGATAAATAAAAATAATCTCTTTATAGCTTAAAATCCTACATATCACCTGCCAGATGTCAGATTCATTAAAAATGCATTTGAATATAATTTAAATAATTAGAATGCCATTTTAAAACATGCATAATTGTTTGCTGGAGGGCCTTGCTCACCAGAAGTAATAATTTCCACTTGTAGTGGTGACTTGATGAGCTCAGACTAAATAGTTTCAGTGTCTGAGTCAAGGTTTGCTCTAGTCACAGCCTGATGTTGCAATTAAGTTTAAGACCTGGGAGTCTATTGCTCAGATGGGTGATGTTTTTGGTACAAGGCGTTTAATGAATTTGATGATTAGTCTGTTGTCTTTTACTGTCTGTTTCAAAAGTAATTTATGCTTGGCTTTTGACTGCTAATAAAATTTATGAAAAAGTTCAAAATGCTGGATAAAGGTTTACCAGTAGAAGCCCTGTAGAAATGCTAGGAAAAGTACTGCTCCCAATCCACTTTGATCTGATTGACCACAATTATGGATTTAATAACTTCTGAATGGAAGTTCAGATGACTCCTGAGCCACAGTGACTGGTTCTATTGGGACAAAAGATAACATAAATGCTAAAACCTTTCACATCATTGAGGTGCAAAGGTATAGCAGATATTTACTAGCAGCAATAATACTCAAGATGTGCAGAGAAGCAGCTAGAAGGAAACCACAAGGTTGCCCACCACTGCGCTGCGAATGTTTAGCAGTGTTATATCCTGCAGGAGCCAGGGCCTTGCTCCTCTCTGTGAGGCAGGTAAACTCCACAAAGAGACATAAAGGCTGGGTGCAAGAGAAAGCAGAGCCTTTTCCAAATGTCTGTCTTCTGCTTTTCCAATATCTTCTCAAAAATTGGAGAGAATAACAAAAAGACATATTCCAAACTTGAAAAACAGGTAAGTTTTGCCTATTTTTCACAAACTTCTAAGATTTATTTTTTCTCCATCTGTGTCAATTACATAATTTTCTCCTCTTGATAACAACTTTCCCTTGGTGACAGTAAGTGCTGTTGACTATATAGGTAACATTCAGTTTGAGATCACATGCGATTATTAACCTTTTCCCACCTCCAATGCCATGCAAACTCTTCGGTTTTGCAAAATGAAAAACCATGTTGGTGTCCAGAGAAAATAACAAAACTAGTGGGCAAGTATTCAGTAATCAAGATAAAATCCTGTCACCTTCATTACCACTGAGAGAGTAGGTATTATTTAATGTGAATAATGACAACAGAATCTCAGCTTGATTTCCAAAGCTGTTTCTGCATAATTTATTCAAGAAATAAATTCCCTAACGACAGATACTGGATCCACTTTAAACCAACATTATTTCATCTATAATTACTGCCTCAGGAATACTGTACTAACTGCCATTTATCCCTGTCAGTGACTTTTGAATTCCTGCTACAACCATGGTATCCCATTGGGTTTGTTTGTCTCCAAGAGAACATGATGTTTCTAGTTTGGCATGGCCCTAAAAAGGAGAACAAAACCTGCCATTCCCTAGAAATATGTTTAAATGTCCTCTATGTACTTCAGCACATAGAGAAGACTAAGACCATTCATTTCCTCACAGTTATATCCAACAAAATGAATTATATATTCCATCTCAAGTTTGTAGAAGCTCTTCAGTTCATTAGTGCTTCCTCTGCCCCTCTCTTTTTGTTCTTATATGCTGAGTACCCATTATCCATCATATTTCTTGCAAAGTTTGGAAAATTATATAGATGGTCTGGCTCTCAGAGCTACCCTTCAGTCAAAACCCCTACACTCTGTCACTATGAGAATCTAATCTTTCATTAGGAAACCATTAGGACGTAAATGTGCTGAAGAACATTAATTTGCAATTTGTTCAGTATGATTGCAGGGAAACTATTAGTGGTGTGTCCTAATCCAGTGTCCTTTGGACAAGAAATGGATAGACTTTTTGAGGTAATGACTGCAACAACATTTGCCTGCTTTTACTTTATGTCTGTTGCTGTGCGGTGGATGACTTTAGAAGCAAGTAAAACAAAAGACCAAAAAGATAACTGGTTACTGATAAAAGACTTTGATTTCCCTCACTTCGTGAAGGCCCACCAGTTGCTGTTCATCAAAAGTGGCAAATAAAACTTTCAGGCTTGCTTTTAGCAAGTTCCTATTTCTCTGTTTATTATGCATATTGCTCTTACTTTGTGCTAAGATTATAAAAAAATAAAAGCAAACCACTTTTTTTTTGTGTCATTTGGTAACTCAAAATCAGGAATTACATCATCTTGTATGTTAGTGGCAGCTGTAATGGTGGGCAGAAACTGTTTCTTCTAAACAGAAGGTATACGAAATAAAATTCTCCTGGAAAGACCTCACCTTATGAAGCATCTTGTTATTTAATTTGGTCTCAGCTAATTGGCAATTTAGACAGTAATTTGTGTCCAAATTCCAGATGCAGCAGAAAACAGAAACCAATATGGAGCTCCACCAGGTCCCTGGGACACAGCTCTGATGCCACATGTGCAGACTTCACCCTCCCTTAGAGATGGCATACATCGTGTCACTCATGGTGTGTATAGCCTTACCACACACAAAGACTAGAGGGAATATTTGTAGGTACTGAGCATGTTGGATGTATTAGCCTCACTGACTACCACATGTGCAAGACAGTTAATTTTGATTTCTGGTGTGCATGCAAATGCAGAGCACTCCTAACTCTGCACATGGAAGCAATTACACCTGAGCCCTTCAAATGTAGAAACAATTTTCCTAGCACCCCAAACAGTAGTCAGCATAGTGACCTGTGGTGAGTTCCTCTATTATGTATTATCAGCAACATTGCAGGGAAATGCTCACATTTTGTGAGATTAAACAGACAATAGGAACTGCAGTCAGATTTTTTTTTCTCTTGCCTGAATAGTCTGTATTTATCTCCAGGCAACAGGAGAGAAGTAAAGTACAGACAGCTTGCACTGACATCTGATTGTTTAACTCTTCAGACCTTGTCTTGGAGTGGAATGCAATGTATTCTGATTTATTTTTTGTAAGTTAGAATGAGTTCTGATATACTCAGTCAAGCCTTAACTTTCAAGAAAACACGAACCATGTATTTCAGACATGGAATGAGAGCCCTTACCTTCTCAACCAAGAGATCTCCAACAGAAAATGAGCTGATTTTCTGCCTCAACAAACCTGAAAAATCTGCAAGTGGATTTTCACACACATACCTGATAGTCCACCGACATCCATCTTCTTCAGGTTCTTTGCCTCCAGAATGACGACAGTCAGTTTGCCAGCAGTAGGCACATAACGGAGGGAGAAGCAGATATCACCCAGCTTTTCTTGCTGTGAAAGCAAACAAGACTTGAGTTATTATCTTAATCATTTCTTGTACCTTTTAAAAATGCAATTTTGAAAGCCCCACAGAAAATGAACAGGATTACATCTTCAACTCATACTGTTAAAGACAACGTTCAAATGAACAATATTGAGATATCTACCACAAATTGTCCAGATTAAATCCTGGATAACCTCAAGTCTGTTGCAGCAACTATCCTGTATGGAACCAAATGACATGATATGTGCTGGCTGCAAAGTAAGTTATACTGCTCATTATTTCCCCCCTGACAATCAGGGTCCCACAAACACTGTTTGTCCTTTAAATGAAGTTAGGATTGTTTTGTTTTCCTCAAGTGTGTTTCAGAGGAAATCAATTAACAAACATGCATACACAAGTACCAGGCTTCTTCCTGTGAAACAGTAACATGGGTCTTTCTCATCAATGTCACAAAAGCATGAAGTATAAAAATCACAAAACACAAAATATTCAGCATAAAAAAAGACATGCTTCCTATCTGTTAGGAAAGGAAAAACAAGGCCTCAGTTAAGGAATGGCTGGAAGGATCTGGTTTTGCCTTCAGCCTTGCAGCCTGGGATCCTGACAAATGGAGCCTTTTGCTATTCATTGCTTAGTACTTTACTGACAGTCCTGGAAACGAAGGAAAGGCTGAATTATGTTGAGAATTACAGGAACTTTGCTTTAAAAGGAGGAATAAGAGGTATGAACTTGCAGATATGAGACAGAGAGAGAGAGAGAGAGACAGAGGGAGAGAGGAGAATATTACTTTAAATGATCACTAGGATGATCCAAGCTGATCTCCTCCTTCCCTTCACGCCCAATGGTATCTCCAGGGGGCTAACAAGGCTAACTTTGACACAAGAAGAATGAGGTTACACTGAACGGTCCAATAAAGCATTTCAGACAGCAATGCTTCTCTTTCAAAGGCAGTAGTTCTTATGGCATATGTCTACTTCCACAGTTTATTCTGACAGTAAAGTATAAAGTACATTTCTATGGCTGTATCTCTTTTGTTCCAGTGTTTGCTTTGAATAAATTGAAAGGCTGGTTGTTGAAAAGTTTTGAGGGTGTATCAAAGCTTTTTGTTAAGACACTAAGTAATTTTTTTGCAGGAATTATGCACTTTTCCCTCATACCACAAACACAAAAAGAATATGGCAATTTGCCAGACTCAAAGAGCCAAGGGTAAAGAGGCAAAGTCAGAACCCTACCTAAAAAGCTGGGGGCACATTACTGAGACCAACTGGCTCACTTACTCATGGATGTGGTGGGTATTTCCTAGAGAATGTCCCGCCAAATTCCAGCTCAGTAATCACCAGTCAGGAAACATACAGAACAAACACAGTTATGTATAGTTAAGAAATGCTCAGAGAGAACACAACAAATGAGTTTATGATGTTGAATGTGTTCATCACATATAAAAACATGTAAAAAACCAGTCAGAATGCATGTGTGTCACTATCTTGAAAACTCACAGTGTCTTCCACACTTCAAAAAGGATATGCTAGAATTGTGAAAGATTTCAAGAAAAGCAGCAGGAGTGATCAAAGATATAACACAGTTTCTGCAGAAGGAAGTAAGCAGAGATAAGTAGATTAGGACTCTTCAGGCTGTAAAGTGGGTAGTTGGGGAGCACTATCTTAGACACCTCTTTCTGACCCAGAAGGGCTTGAATTATACTATTACTTTGCCCAAAAGAACAGATCCAAATACCAGAAAATTTACAATTTAACCCATATCTAGAATAACCTAAGGTATCTTTCACAACATGGACTGCACTGCTATGGCACAATTTACTATTCCTTCCTGACTCCATATACTGTTATAAATCCCAGCATAGATTCAGATCGTGAAAATACGAATTTGGCCACGCAATCTACTCGAACTGGCTTGAGTCAGCCATGCCTGGCTTGAACCAAGCCTGCAATGGCATGGTGACAGCCAGACACACTACTGTTCCACTGACATTTGGGTTTGGAAGTCCATATTGGATAGGTTAACAGTGAACTTGATCTACCACTTGCAGCTTGTTCAGAATGGAAGAAATCAATTGTGTATTGATTTGTGTTATCATGATCACAGCTCAGCCAGCTGCCCAGTGTTCTCTGCAGTCGCTGTTCTATTACATGGTAGACTTGGTCTAGATTTGCCTGGTTGATTCATGGGGCTCTGAATAAGACTAAAACAGGGTCTATTTGAAACCTCATTTCAGTCCCCCCATCGCAGAGACCTTCGTACCTATGTATCCCCCAATATACAACAGCTCTGCCCTCACATCTAGAATCACTAGGCAGAGCTTTGGCTGTAGCAGCATGGAAACTTGTATTCCCTTTTAAATCAATACCATGCTTTCAATTGTTTCTTTGAGAGGACATTTTTTAATTTTTCTTTTTAGTTTTTGTATGCTTGGGGTTTTTTGATTCAGTTTCTTTGTTTGCTGGTGGGTTTGGTTTTTTTTTTTTTGTAATCTTGTGTTGAGATTAGAGTGTGTTTAGTAAGCATAAAATGGCATGAGGATTGTTGTTTCTGATCTGAGTGCTTCAGCAGAGGCTGGAAGAGGTACTTTACACACACAGTTATTGCCACAGAGACCATCACCTCACACCAGCCTTTCTCCATCTGTAATCACGTTATGCTTCTGTGCTAATACTGCAATTCTCTACACAGAAGAGTAATTTTAAGAGAGCGTTTAATGCCTTTCTAGCCTCTTTTAATGTAATTTTAGCTGCAGGATGCACAGAGAAGAAGCCAGCATCATGTAAACAGCCAGTTTTCCATCACCAGCAAGCCATGGGAAATGGCAGCAGATGATGGGCTCATTCTAGCGAATAACTTGAAGAAAAAACATAGGTACCTCATTAAATTCCTCCAGAATCAAATTTAGTACTTTGTTGTTATTAAAAGCTGTATTAACAGCATTTCTTCAATATTTCTTTTACTTTTAACCTTTTCTCTTTGCATGACTGCTATGCTTTTTTTCTTTTTTTTAATTTAAAAAGCATTTGTCAGGCAAAATACTGCAAGTGGCAGCACTGCAATGAAGCAACAAAAAGCAATCACTAGAGGTGTGGTTTGCAGGAGATAATTACAAACCCCTGCAGGGCTATGCGGTACAGATGAGTGCTGCTGGTATGGTGATTATCCCATAGAGGTGCCTTATTGTTATTAATAATTTCTTTCAGCCCTATGCATAAATAATTTATGTTAGTAAATTACTTTGATCTCTGATGGAAACTGTAAGTTAGTGTTAGAAACTTCCAACTGGGAGGTTCATAGACATTAACCTGTTCATATATAATGCCTAAACACCAATCAAAAGACTCTCTCCATCTAAGCAACTTCACTTCATTACACTTAAAGAGGATGCAATGGAGCAAAACATAAATGACACAGTCAGTGCTGTAACACTTCTTCAGCTTGGGAGAGGCTATTTTAAGTCCTGTTGAGAACCTGGACTTCTTAGAGATGACTCTTAAGGGGCTCCTGTCTGTTTTGTGTTTCTTCTCATATTTGTCAGTAGTCATTTTTGCATTGACAATACAGTGTCCTAATGAGCTACAGAGAAAAATGGTATTTATGCAGATTACTCTCATTTGCACTGCAGAATCTCTAACAGAGGTATCTATCTTATTAATATAACCATTTTCCAGACTTTTTGTGGAAGATATTATGAGAAAGTTGATGCTTGCAGCTCTCTTGGTAAAACAATACCAAAATGACAGGCCACAGCACCATATGCTTTTCCCTAATTGAATCCAAGACTCCAAAACAATCAGTATAGGAAGGATATAAACACAGTGAGGTAGGTTTCCAACTTCGGTATCTGGTTTTGATTGTGAATATTTGCATAAGCCTGAACGAAACACAATATGATGCAGTTTATGGGCAAAGACCCAAAATAACACTATCTCACCCCCATCAATATTTACAATGGGAGCTCATAATGTTCACTGTATAGCTTTCACAGCAACCAAAATGTTTTAAAACTCTATGGAGAAAATAGGAACAGCATAAAGGTGGGTTATAAGCTAGAGACTTTCAAATTCAGAAAGCCCAGGTAAACTGTAATGACAATCTCTAATCCCAATTCCCACACTGATGGGCTTCAGGTAGTTTTGAGGCCACTACATTCTGTCTACACATGGAGATCCCAAATCTAACAAATTCCTTTGCGTGGCATGTAAGGCATGAATACACTAACTCTTAAGAAGTGTCACAGTAATACTAGTAACAGAATCCTATGGATGCAGAAATTGACACAGACTCATCACAATTTCAATTAAACCACAATAGCAAGTGGGCAGAATTAGCAACCCATACACATAGCTGGGATCTACAGTTGGGAAAGCACTGCCCCTTTCCCTCATGGACAAATACGGATCACAGTGGGAAAAGGAAATACTGGTTTGCTGGGAATCCTTTTTCCTTTAAACCTGAAAGTTTATTGCTACCACAGCTGTCAAACAATACCAGCTTGAAAGGCATTGCATTTTGATAAATACATGGTTAAAGAACAAAGCAGAAAATTTCAAACCTGCAATAGGTATAATCAGGAAAGAAAGAATCTTTTCCTCATACACTTGCAGATCAAGGCCCAGATGACATAATATGAAGACGATTCTGCCACAATTAGGCAAAGGAGTGGGAAGTGAGCAAGAAGCTCTTAAAACCCAGTTTGCAGAAGTAGGCTAGAAACAGATTGTGCAGCAGGGAAAAATAAGCAAGAACTGGAAAGAGAAATAAAAGCAGGAGCTAATGTGTCAGCCCATTATTACAGCACTTTTGGAGACAATCATATGAATATATATGCACACCAAGTACCACTGCACCCCAAAGTCTGTGCACTACTTTTGGGATAAAGTACTGAGAGCAAATAGGAGGGGCAAAGCTTTCCTAACCTTTTCAGTCACAAGGCTGATTGCAGAACTTGCTGTTTCAGACTTACAAAATGCTATCTATAAATTCAATCAATATAAACTCAAGGGCTTTAACAACAAAACCATTAATCTGACAAGCAGAATAACTCCTTTACTCTCTAAAAGAATTTCATGCCCACGAACACAGCAGCCATGCTGGCAGCAAACGGATGCTAAATGCCTCAGGAGAGAAGGCAGAACCTTCTCCATGACTGTACCTACTGTACCTTTGAAGAAAATATTTTAAAACAATAAAGTATGAATAGACAACTGCCCTACTGCATGGTTCATTGTTCAAGGATCAGTTGTTATTCGCAGGAATAACCTACCTGTCTCACACAATGAAGTACTGAATGTCTGTGATCAACAGTCTTTCCTGCTTGCTTTCACTAACATTTTTTTCAGGGTTATGCCCTCTTCAAATGTGCAAACTTGGCCATGAAAGGAAGCTACTGATAATGTAGTGTTTGGTAACAAGCCACATAAGAAGTAAATTAAGTAGTAAAGTGAAGTAGATTACAGCAGGAGGGTAGAAATAGAGGGTTCTTGATGCAAAGATCCAAAGGGTTCACTTTGGGGACTAGCAGTGACAACAGGACAAAGAAGAGACAGAGAGGAGATGGATACTAGGTGAACAGAGAACAGAAATGGAAGCAAAAATTAATGAGGCAAGTTTTAACGTGGAGACATTCTAGGGCAGACAGGGAATAATCTTGCAAATGAAGTGAATTTATTAAAGGTATTGGGAGGTGGTATCTCCAGGGATAAGTCGTGGTATAAAGCAAAAGTGAGGAAGAGCAAAAAGAAATGGTTAATTGCATAGCCCTTTGACTGATGTCCCTACTACAGTCCTACTCTCTGACTCTTTTGTGATAAAACTTCTTTATGACAGCACTACTTTTTACTTTTGCTTGAAGGGGGCAGACCTAGCAGGATCTTTCTGTGAAAGGGAAAATAAACCTACTTTTTTTTCCCTTTTTCTCTCTCCCCTCCCCTCCAAACAGCACTACCTAACACAGAAATTCACCATAAATCTCCATCTTCTTATTGCAATATATGTATAGAAGATATGGATAGAAAAGCAGTGCATTGCATTTCTTTTAACTGTCATGACAATGTAATATTCACCAACACTAAGGTAAATTGGTCTTGAAAGCAAGTTTGGCAATAATTTGAATCAGACAATGTTATTAAAAAATTAACAAGCTAGTTTTGTCAGCTTCCTCCTTTTAGTCCTCTCATTACATTTTTAACTGTTTAGAGAGAGCACTTCGATTACAGCTTTCTGAAAAGCATAGGAAATGGAAAGAGAAAACACTGTTGTTATTATTGGTAGAAAATGACACTTCACGGTCATCAGTTTAAAAGCATTACAATCAGCTGCCTCTTGCAAAATGAGAAATGCTGTGGCCAAAGGCACTTGAAATCAAAGATTAGCAAAAACGCACTCTGATTTCCGGACAGGAGACCATGCTACCAAACATACCAAGTTCTTAATTAAACAAGAAGAAAATTAATTTCTTATATAAATGAGAAAGGGAGGAATGAATTAAAAGCATCATATATGGCTGAGCATCGCAGCCTGGTTTTCTGTAACTCTTTGCCTACTCAAAAATGCTTGCAGCTGGCAGCTCTGCTTTAATGATTGCATCTCGCTCTGTTTTGCCACTTAGCTTCTCCTCAGCTCCTGCCTGATCATATTTCTAAATGTCACTCACGTCTATGCAGGCCAGTGCACAAAACAAAATTAATTTAACTGACTGGCACATTAATATTATTACTTTTGACAGCATGGAAAACTTATTAACTACAGTATGTCACAAGGCTAGTCTTCTAGTGAGTAGTCTAAGTACTGCATTGAAAGGAAGTGTAATACATTCAAAGATTTTTTTTTGGCTTATCAAACACTGTGAGAAGTCAAATCACAAAGGTTTTCCATAATTACTGGAATATTATATATGTACTACAGTCACTCTAGAGGAAGTCATTGTCCTCCTGTGATAGGGTACAGGAAGCTACAATACAGCACCCTTGCTTAATTTGAAAACATCTCCTGTATTAAGTATAAACATTAAGTAATGCCCAGTTAATGCAGTATTTACTACCACAAGTGTCATAGCTTCCAGAAGTGACTGACTTCAAAGTTTTAGATTATGGATTGGAATTGCAACACACATCCAAAAATATATTGGATCAGTAGACCGCAGAGAACCGTAATTAAGAATCAAATCAATTACGAAATTCTTACTTGTAAGATGTATGACTGGATGTGCTACTGTACTAAAAAACTGGCATGAACAGAGTCCTTGCTACAACAGCCATACATTATTGTTTAACGAAAGACAGAACGAACAGATTTAAACAAACCAGTAGGTGGGAATGATTGGTATGATGGAACAAGTAATCATCTACGGCCACTGGTAAATACTGCTGAAAATCAACAGCTCCAGGGAAAGACTATAGGGCAAAATCAGTGCCTCCATTATTGAAGCCATGTAGTATATTTCTATTTGTTCTGCAAGAATCACAGAGACATTCAGTGGAATTCATGGATTACCCTCACAGCCAGACATCTTGTTCCCTTTCCTGAAACTGCAACAAACTACTAAAGCGTAAAGACCATGCACCCCATACCAGTTCCAGTGACATTGTAAAAAATGGTTCTTTTTGAGGTGTCCCCAGCATGGCCTGGCTCACTCAGTTCCTGTGGGTTGACGTCCTCCTTTCTCTCATCTCGTACTTGCTGTGACACCAGTTCATCTTTCATGTTGCTCCACAATATCCCCTAGCCCTACCTCCAGCTCCCTTCCATAATCCCAGTCACAAACCCCACACAATACAGCAGCCTCCTTCAAAATCTCCTGAATTGGCAAGAGGTACATAGGGGAGAAGAGGTACATAGTATCATTGTTCTAAAATTAGAAACTTGCTAGTTAGTTAGAGGCAGGGTAACATGTGATGACCCACCACACAGTCAAGGGTTTCCCCAAACAGGGCAAGAATCTGCCTATCTATCCTCTTTAAGTCATTGCATTCCTTTCCATTTACAGCAACCTTCTTACTGTGTTCTCCAGCCTCCAGGGCAGCATACAACACAATTTTGTGCCAAAACCAACCTTTGTTTTCACACAAAGACAACTCAGTCACATAGACAAGTGAGGATCCTCACTATACTATAGACACAGCAGTAACCTGAAAAGGGCTGCAGACCAGGGGCCTGTGCAGCGAGGTGAAAAGGAACTGGATTTGCTAATGGGAAAACCATAGACAGGTGATGTAAGTTAACAGCTGATAGGTGAAGTCTCCAAGACAGTTTATCTGTAATTTATCAAGACGAAGATCTTCCTTCATTTGTAGTTTCACCCAAATCAAAGTCATCTTCTTTTTTCCATTCCCTGCTTTTGTGCAACAAGCACAGGCAGGATTTAAAGACTCTTTCTGTACCATTGCTCTTCATTTAGAAAGTTTTCTTACATTGCCCTCTTTTACAAATTTTTGTTCCAGAGACTTTTCTAGAGCACTAAAACTGTCTAAAAATCTGAGATGGGGTAAAGGATATACAGCTGGAAAAAGATGCAAGCTGAAAACATTCAGAAAATCTCAGAGTCACTCTTGTTCTAGTGCTCCCTAGTTTGAGGGAGGTCAGAAATCTGTGAAATACTCTCTCTCAGCTAATTTCAGTATTTTTGTCTTTGGTTCCACTTGAAATGAAGAAATGAATACATGTCTCTTCCTACATTGTTTTACATTATATGCCTTAAGTTCAGCATGTTAAAAATTTGTGCTCAGTTCAAGAATGAGGTTCATTGAACTTGTGCTAAATATTCAAATCTATTGACTTACCTTTACCAGGCTCATACCCACTTCTTAAACTAAGCATTTAAACATGTATTTTTATGAAACTACTGAAAAATATTCAAGTTTTGGATAAATACATTTGTGGCAAACCCCTCTTTTATTACTCTACTTCCCAAGACTATTTCACTTTGTAAAACTTTCTCAACACATTCTTCAGGAAGACAAGGCTAATCAGAGGTCATCACAGCAATCAGTACCACACACCAAATTTCATTAATCTCTTCAGTAAAATGAAAGAGGTCACCGCAGTCACCTATAAAACCCTAGGAAGTAAGATTGCACTTATCATAAGATCTCTGACTCAATGATGTTCATTTTTAATAAATCTTAGACCACAAGGGAAATTCCAGAAGACTGGAACAGTGCTAATGTTATGCCTATCTTACTCAAAAAAAGCCAAAGGGATGAAAGTGGTGTCTATCACCCTTTTTGCCTTTTATTCAACTGACATGAAACAAAAGAACTCAGAAGTTTGTATTAATATTGATTTAAAGGATATAAAATATAATTAATGTGAAGCCACATGGTTTTATGGAAAAAAGGTCTTTTCAACTAAAACCAGATTTGCTCTTTGATAAGATTGCAAATTTGGTTGATGAAGGAAACCTGCAGTTTTATTATTTTTCTGTTCGAGGTCTAGTGCTGTTACACAGATGGGGAAGATATTTTGCTGCTAAAGTAAGCAGGTGATATAAAAACTGTCATAGCAGTAAATAATAATGCAACAGGTTGGTCAGAGAGAAAGTGCTAAATCACTTAGCTGTAACCAATCACACAGCCATACAGCCAAAAGCAAAACCTCTACATTCTAAGACAAAGAACTCAAGATTATTTCTAAGTATCTCCTGAATCAGGAAATGTATCTCACAAGGCAATGCCTCCTGCTGCGGATTTAGGGTCATAAGTTACAGACCATGAACTGTAATATGGCGCTGTGCAAAACATTCAATAGTAGATGTGATCAGAAGTAACTGGTGACTTTGCCTGTCTGGCAAAGAAATAATGCATACAGCACACGGTTCTTGTGTACGTATTTATTTTTATAAGATACTTAAAACTACAAAGATGGTAAAGTTACAGCTCTTATTGGAAAAATGGAGAAAAAGCCTGATTGTGAAAAATAGAAAAGATTAATTACTGCAAATTTCTGAGGATGGTTGGAAGTCACTTGATTACAGCGCTTAAGTACTGTAGAGAAGAGAAAACATCATATATTAAATGGCTTGAATCTACTCAAGGACATAACAAGAATCAGCAAATTGGAGTAGAATCCAGTAACAGCCAAATAACAAATAAAGTACACATTTTTGACAGAGACAGACTACCTGCTGAAGCTATAAGGGTTGCGTTATTTTCTTAATCTGTCTTAAAAGCAGAAGCTTCCAAATTCTTTGGGTTTGAAGACCCTCTAAAAGTTTTCCAGTGGAGTGCACAGCTGCCTATAAAGAATGTTGGTCTACTCTCTTTGTATCCTTAGCCAATAAGGTCTTACGCAGAATTTTTGAATTTCTGTTTAAGTCAGGATGCCATGAGGAAATCTGAGCCTTCAGAGTTTGCAGTCTATAGCCATGCAGCCAGGACAAAATACCATGGGCTAAGAATCAGACAGTTTCTGTCTCCTTGCTCCAAAACCAAGCAAGTTCAAATTTTCAAGCTTGTAAGGAGGTTTTCTTGTGCCACTTTCCTCCCAGCTTGGCTCTGGGGGAATGCTACAATCTCCAGGATTCTGCTTGTATCCTGGACTGACTTTGATTATAGCAGTTCTTTAAAATGTTCCTTGAAGACCTAGGACTCCTCCAGATTTAGGGCAGACAACATCATCCAATTTCGAAAAATGCCTGATTTGTTGAGAAATAGGACTATTTCTAAAGAAAATACAAAGGTTTTTGAAATGGGAGATTTTATTTTTTCCAGAAAGAGAATTTTAATTTTAGCTAGTCTACATCCAGTGCAAATAAAACAGATCAGATCTAAAGATCTGTCATCCTCAGTGACTCATAAAAGCTCACACAGTGGTGCCCTCTGGAAACAAACTCAAGCAATCAATGAACAGGTGGGCTAAAAACTCTAAGGAGCATGTCCCAATATTTATACGCAAGATATTCAGAGCTTTACATGTAATGATTATGGCTGAATGGCAGATTAACAACTAGTTTTCACGATAAGGAGTATATAAACAGGAAAGTTTTAGAGCCTTAAATTCTTATATAATGTGACTAGTGTTGCTGTTTGCAGGAACTTACACCAAAGGCAGAACTCTACAGCTGAAATCCAAGCAGGAAACCAATATTCTGAAGTCATTCTGGAACATATGACTGCTGCAGAAAATCTAGTAGAGCTTCATTAAAATCTGTTCTCATTTACAATTATAATATTAGTGAAAATATTAATTTTTGTATTTCATGTTTTAAATAATAAAAGCTGCAACTTTCAACACACTCCATGTGCATTTTTTCTTTTAGGCTGATGAATAAAAGTAAAAGCATACAGTTCTCCATTAAGAAGTCAACCAACAGTTTAGCATCAGAAACAGATATTCTGAAGAAATAATCATGTCTTTTAAGAGATTTAAAATGATTTAATGATGTAAACAGTATGTGGAAAAATATGATTCTATATCTAGAGAAACATTGCAATGACACAAACTGCTCTTCACTGTAAAGAATAAGAGGATGGGGAAGCATGCAGAAATCTGGCACATGGCATGGCACATGAAATTACAGGTGGGGAGGTTTTGAGAGCTTTGATATATTGTCATATACAAGTCAATGTTTAATTGTGATAGAAGAAGAAAGTGCAGGGATGGAAGACTACTATGACAAGCAAGAAATCATGGGTTCAGACATGTGCTGTCGAAGAACTGCAGCTCTTACTTTGTGTCACAGACTTGCTAAAGCTGCACCTATTTTCTGAACAAATACAAGCAAAAAATTAGAGTAATCAACATTAATACAAATGACCCACATATCATTGAAAACTAGCCTGCTCTAAAGCAGGACAAAAAATTGATGTTTGGCCTGATTAATGTGAAAGTCTGAATGAGTAAAAACACTTTTGACATAATCCATTGGTATCTAATTCTGGGCTGGGCATTAACAGACAGCTGAAGACCTCAGGGCACTCCCATGAAAATGAACTGCTGCCACTTTTGAAGCCCTAGCTCCATTCATCAACAAGATGTTAATTTTTACCTCCTGTTAATTTTCACAGTTACTGAAGATGATATGGAAAAGCAAAGGTAAAATAACTGGATTCCAGACAACCAGAAGTAATTTAAGTAGCATCTAACACTAAGGAATGGGAAGCTCAGGCACTGTCTACCCATTGCCATATCACTGAGAAGCTGCAACGACATGTTCTATGCCAGTGCCATCAAAAGCAACTTATAAATCCCACATAATGCTAATTGTACAGGGAATGACCTGGTTTAGAATTTTAAGACAAGGCCTTTATCTAAGATGAAATTTGAACTTAAGGTCAGCCACTATCGGAGAAAGGCACAAAGAAGGGTTCCCGAATTTCGTTGCTTTTATCAGTGACAGTGGAAGCTCTAATTCCATTCTGTTGTAGGTGAATGCACGCAGCCAATCAAGCAACAATAACATACCACACAACTTTGAACTCTTTCTCACTCACTAACTGGTTAGGAAACTCTGACCTCTGGTACTATTTCTATAATTATATTTGCAGACCTAATGCTCAAGAAAAACCTCTTGGCCCCCATGTCACTGGATTCAGTTTCAGGTACTTCCTTTCATTTAGCTTTTGGCCAGCAAGAAGCACATACAATACATACCTGGGTCCAAATCAAGATGGGAAATGGATTTGATCTGCACACTGATGATTGTAGCTCAAAGTGAGTTGTGTTCTGCTTTAGGGAGACAGCAGTAGTAATTCTGTTGCAGTGACCATACTAAAGCCCTCCACAGAAAAAACCTCATACTCTGGAAACTCTGCCAGTGAAAGGGACAAAACAACTACAGTATCCCTCCATCCATCTAGTGAGCAAGCCAGCCAGGCAGCCAGCTGAAACAAAATGGCACAGTTAATGCAACTAAAGGCTGTTCACAAAACTCTCTGTACAAAAGCTTCCATCAGCAAAGATGCATCATAAAAGAAACATGCATTTCTGCTTTATGCTCAGGTCTACGTCTCATATGTTTGCAGACACAAAGAGTGGGAGAACAGGTGCTGAGAAGTGAGGAGGTGGAGTGATTTACAGAAGTTTCATCTCTGGTCAACATAAATACTGAAAAGTAACCTCAACTTTAGACTGGAGGCCACAAAATGCAATTTAATGATTAACTGACTCAGGTGTATAGAATGATGGTAGAAGTTAAAAAGAAGAAAAAACCTGAAAAGAGTAAGAAACAGAGAGATCAATCAGCATTTTTTGAATTTTTCTCTTCATGTGGCCAGTGTTATGAAAGTCTACAGGGAGAGAGAGAGAGAGAGAGAGGAGAAATGGTTTGATCTTTAGGCATTGGTATCATTGGAGTAAAATTCAACGCTATTGGAATTTTAATTGACAGAGAAGTTAAAAAATTCAAAGTGTATAACAGTAACATCATCAATGTTCATGCTCAGATAAGGTACAGAAAAGCATTTAGGTGGATCTTGTTAACCACTTAAGTCTTAGCTATGACATAAAGTTACCTAGGAACATTCAAGAATAGCAATATTTGCTTTGATCTGTATGATTGAAAGCGAAAGACTAGCCATAATTAGTCCTTCAAAAAGGGCTGATGTGTGTGTATGCCATAGACTGCATGATACTAAAAACTGGAAATGTCATTTCTCTATTAACCTACAACAGAAGAATGCATCAAATGCAGAAACAAAGATCATCTATGAAAAGGATTTTTTCTGCAAGTTATTATTTTGTACAACAGCACCCTGCCCAGAAAGAATTAGACATGAACAAGAGGAAAAGGCTACACGATTCCAAAGGTTTATAGAATCTAATTTAAATCATCAAGTCCTGAGTGTTTCTCTAGTTATGATCACAAAGTAAGCTGCCAAAGGCCATGGAAAAGAAAGAGGAAAGATGTACAGGGTTGAGTGCACTAAAACGACCAATGTTCTGAATCACCTGTAACACACTAACAATACACAACCGCAGTGAAGGATTTCTTTGGCCTTTGGTAGAAGGCTGAGTTATAGGATACAATTTAACAGGTACTTGTAGGACTGAGTTATCCCTGTTTGTATTCCATTTAGCCAAGAAATAACACCTGGTAATACTTCCTAAATTCATGTACTCTACCTCTTAAAACATTAGCATATACTAAATAAAAGCCTACTACCACTGAAGGGAAAATGCATGTTCCGGATTCTTACTGTGATTAGGGCATTTGGCGCTAATTCCTGTCACAGGTACAATGCAAAGTGCTTCAAACACCAGTTAAGCTCATTGTTGAACTAAAGAGAAACACAGCACACTCTGAAGAGAGGTTAAATGGTTACTATGGTAATCTCTGACATGGTCTAAATCGCTGTTTAAAAGCTGACAGGAAAAAAAATGAAGAGAATGTCTAATTCCTTTCTTTCTTGGACCACTATTCCTACATCTTTGTCTTTAACCATTTTAAAAATACATCATTTTCTGATGCTTCTGGAAGTCAAAATCTCTTAGTTCTATGTAGAGTGGACACAACAACATGAGAAGACTAGAGTAGCGTACTACTCCTTAACCTTCTAGTGAAAATGTCTTTTATATGAAACCTACTCTTCCCTCATGACCATTGAAATGCTGGTCTGTTTTGAAGGTCTTTCTAGCGATATTTATGATGGAGCATTTTGATACTGCCATTTTACAGCTACCCTTAGGTCCTGATCCTGGTTTGTAACAGCAATCAGGTAACAATTTTTGTCACTGTTAGTCTGGATAAGTAGAAGACAAAGGGAAATAAGGTATTACCCTGGACTACTGCAAATCTTCTGCCTAGAATATCAGTGAGGTAATTTCTGCTTCTGAAACATGCATGCACTGATGCTTCTGGTCAGAAAAGTAAGTAAGTACATAAAAGTCCAGTTGGAGAACAATGCTGAAAAATTTCAAATATACACATTCTGTGACCTTTTCATACCAGTCAGCTGATTCTGCAGATTCATTTGCAATCTCTCCTACAGAACTTTATACCAGCCATGATTATGGTTGCATTTCCTGGAATTCCTTCTGCAGTTCCCATCCAAAGCATCTCTTTGCACTGTAGCATCAGTGCCTTCCACTTGGAATATACTTCAACCCATGTAAATGACTGATAACATCAGCTTTCTGAATATAAATTCTGTTTAAGTCTTTTTAGGAAGAACTCCAAGATGATTTTTGATTCCTCTCATCATCTTTCTCAAACCTTATAAAATCACTATTCAGAATATTGCTTTCCAATTGCCATTGTATGTGGCAGTGCTTTTGAACTCCTTGTCTGGTCTGGCCTCTCTCCTTTATTAAGCATTTTAAAATATCCTATACTCGAGCAATAAATCCACACACAATAACATTAAGAAGTGGAGGTTGGGAATTCCCACTTCCTTCCTTTGGCTTTGTAATTTTCTACAAGAGTTTTAGGAATATACCTTGTCAAAAATCAACACCATCATCATTATTCTTATTGCTATTATTACTACTCCTACCACTTTTGTGTATGGGTCATTAGATTCTTAGCACCAAGTATAGGATCTACTCTGCCAGCAGAGTTTAACCTCAAGATCTCCTTCCACACTAGACGTAAAATGGTAATAAGTATGGTTTTGATAAATAAGCAAAACAGGATTTTCTGATCCCAAAATGAATTATGTCCAGGTACAGAAAAGTACCAGAAGAGCCTGAATTTAATACTACCACAACTTCTTCTTTTCTACTGTCCTCTGTATTTGAATTTAATATCTGTAAAGCCAGACAGTCTGAAATGAATCAAGAGAAGTTCTCTTTGGATTTCAAGTAAGCCAATTACATTATTTTTACTATAACACAAGAATGCCTCTGACCTCCTAAGGTAGGTGTCTCTTCCAGAGAGGGAGCTAAGAGAGAATACTCAACAAAGGTATATAGTGGGATTGTCAGAGGTTTGAGTATGAAAGGCAAGAAAAGAAATGCATAATTGTAACAGCCTGAAACATACTGTAACTGCTCTACTTGAATCATAATGTTTTACTTTAAAAATCACAACATTTTAATATCTTCAATTTCAAGATGAAAAACAAGTAATCTGGTTGATTACTTGCTTATTTTCAAATTTGAGAACCTCTGTTTTGCTCCCTGTCTCACTATCAAACTCAGTTCCTCAGCAGGACAGATGCTGCACTTACAATGCTGAACAGGCATTCCAACACTGCAGTGCTCTAACTCTCCACAAAACCCGAAAATCAAACCTCCCTTAGATTTAACATTTTAAAGTTTTAATTTAGTGCAAGAAGATGTGAACTTGAGAAAATTTGAACACCATGAAGAAAACATAGGGATCCAATATAACATGCAGCTAAAGAAAGGAGATCTCACATTTTAAAATTTGTCTGACACACTGACAGCATCTCCATAGGGATAATGATACTTTCTTTTTCAAAGCACTATGCTATCTGCAAAGCTGTAAAAGAACTAAGTGTTATTATCAGAGATGGGAAAGGCCTATTAGATCATCTGTCCATCTCTGATATAACTATAACAGAAAATAACAGTGATTTGCTGCTGTGATTTGACAGTGGCGTTTGTAAAAATGTCCTTTCCTCTTAACTCTCTGCAAGTTTCAGTGCTAAAGAGTCAGCAGGCTAGACAGCTCACTAACTTTGTCAGTCTCCAACTTCTATGAAGCATACCAAGGTATTAAATATACCCATTTCAGGACCACTTTTTCACCGCCTTTCTTCATCTTTTATTCTTTGATGAGGAAAGAAAGAACAATCCTCACGAATAACACACATCAAGCTTCACAGAACTGGTCTTTCACTCTCCAGCTGCAGAAAGTTTGCACCTGACCCCTTTCCAAGGCAGTACTGTAGCATCTGTCCTGCTTGGGGCTGTGCATCATGTAGGAGAGAAGCTGGTGTTTTCCAGCAGACTTCAGCTCAGAAGCCATGTGTAAAATATACTCATCACAACCCACTGCGATAGGAGCATGCATCTGTCATGTAACCTATCCATGGTGGATGCCTAGTCAGATAATGGCCAGAGTCTTAATTGATGGCAGTTGTAAAAGGTCTGCAGAACTCTTGCTGGTGGATATTATCAGGTCAAAGATTCTTCTCATGGAATAAGGCTCTGTTTCTCCACTGCTTTCAAGGGAAAGAATTGTTTCTGCTCTTCCTTATATTCCCTAAAATTTCTTGGCATGTTTGCTACAACAGGTTTTCAATTTAAGTGCCAATATAAGAAAATGTCTGGAGGGAAATCAGCTGAAGTATTCAGAAGATGACTCTCAGTATGATTCACACTGCTGTGAGCAAAGAGGTCTGTCTGGTCTTCTGTACTGGAGTGGTAACAGATATTGGATGCAGCGTGTACCCAGATAAAGTTAATGCCAGTGACATCTGGTAGATGACAGAGAGGAGCAAACTCCTGTGATCTGCTTGTTAACTCTGTGCCCAAACCATTATATGTCAGACTTGGTAAAAGTGAATAACCTTTCAGCATCTACCACTCTTCCCTCCCATGCTCTTAGCCAAATGAGACAGAAGGACTACTAGATAAATAATTTCCATACATTCACAAGGACAACAGATCTGAAAAGCAGCTAAGGAAAAAGGATTCAAGGTATGCAGCTCATTAGCAGTGGCCTCCTCAATATTTAGCACTTATTGTACAGACTTGTATATTCCCAAAGCCCTCTCACAGTAATAACAAATACTCACATAAAGGTTTGTACCTTCAAAGTGCTTTACCATCATAAATATATTAATAAGACCTTTCCCAGAAGAGAATGCAGTGTCAGAGAGATGCCATTCAAATGGCTGGGCTGTGAGAGGTAGAGCTTCAAATTATTTCATTAAACCTTCATCCTCTGCCATCAATTTCAAGCCCATTTAGAAAAAAAGGATGGAAAGTACAGTGGAGTTTTCTGAACAAAAAGAAGAGCAACTGCTCATAAAATTATTTTCCCCTCTATGATTGAAGTGTCAATTCAATTGTAATTCTGTGATGTGCATCAGCCGAATTTGACATAAAGAAAAATAAAAGTAAGACTTCTATATTCAGTTTGACTGATGCCACCAAGTGACAATTGCCACCAATTGCTTTGGTACACATCTTATTTAGGGGTCATAATTTAAACATTAAGGATAGTTTGGCATCTGACACTTATTTTCAAATATATTTAGAATTCTAATTAGCACTAGGCTGCTAAGAACTGACAAACATATCTAAGTGCTGTAAGGGAAAAAAGGAAATAAACCCTGTCAGTCTTCAAATATTGCAGACCACATACAGATGTGCTTTTCAAGGGCAAAATCATTATACAACTATAACATGCAGAATAGTCTACAAAAGATTTTTGGTAGCAATAGAATTATATCTGTCATGCATTTTTGGATGAAATATGGTTGCTTACATTTTAATTTGTTTTGTAGTAAGCCAGACTACCATATTGTCTTCATCATCACTACCAAGAGACAAGCATGTGTCTGTTGCTACACATCTGGCATAGGTAAATCATGTTAGCTTTTTTATGCACAGTGCTGTATTTGCTAATTCTGCAGCCAGGGTAATTTTTGGTTGCAGCCATAGCTGCTGTGAATTCTGCAAAGTCTGCTGTATCAGCTGATAACCTGTTTATGGAGATAGGAACTCTCCCATCCCTCTCTGTTCCCTATTTATTACCACTTAGAATATACTGATATTTGCTTGGCAACTTTGCTGCAGAGCAGGAACTGGAACATTGAAGATGGTGAGGTACTTGTCAGTAGTCAAATATGGAAATATGAATGACATTTCATGTGAAACACAACTCCCAAACCACTGACAGATGCAACTCTCTTGCTTCTTGGTAGATATTTTTTTCCTAAATTGGGCTAAGCAATTCTTTGAATCAGGCTCAACATATATATGAGAGAAGTAGAAGCTCCATAATGGAGTTAAAATAAGTGAAGACCTTTCAGATTAAATACACTTGGCTGGTGAGTAACTGTTTTTTGTGGGATCACTTTTTATTTGTACAGTGATCTAATGAACTGCTGTAGAAAAGCTACACACAGTATATAGAAAACTAAGATTAAAAAGTCTCCAAATAACCTAAGTCATTATATTCTTCCATATTAATTGGATACCTTGCATGCTTATGAGCACTGAGATGCAAAAATAAAACAGAAGATCTCCTGTAATATAAAAACATATTTAGGGAGTTGGTATAAGCAGTTTTTCATGATGTTTTCATAGGATCTTATTGCCCAGCTCCTTGTAAATAAAACAGCCATGCTTTGGTAGCAACTTCAAAAAAGCCCTACCAAAAAACTACAAAAATCATAATATATATATATATACATACACTGCATATATAGTATTTGAAATCTGAAGAAAGGAGAGAGCAGAGGCTCAGATGGGAACTCAGTAAAGCTAGTTTCTTCTAGCTAACAACTTGCATGCAAATATATTTGCATGGATAAATGACAAGTGCATATAAAAATACACATCCATCAGTTTGCTTGGGCTCTGTAAGCACAAATAAGGTACAACCTAGATTTCATCTGTACTGCAAACTATTCAAAACTCTTGCAATACTCTTCTAATATCCAAACACTTCCAGAATTATTTATTTTAATTACCTCCTTCTGTTTTAATAAAAAGTATTTTCCAAGTCAGAACACATTTATGGAAGTATGCAATAAAGGACCAATTTGCTACTTAATAAAGTTTGGAAGGATTAATACGCTTCAGTTTCACATTTCCAGCTTTCCAGTATGTTGAGGCCTTGAAGGAATAGGGCCCCTGAACTACAAACTTCCGTTTTGTCTTTATTTCATTTTCATATCTAGCTCTAACAGTGTAAGAAAAATGCCCCATATAGCAAGGGTGCCAATGTCACAAGAAAAAAGAGCCCCGCAAATGTTGTCATGATAAAATAATGCCATGCAGAACAGTGCTAATGTAGCAGCAGCTTGCAAATCAATAAGCAGTTGAAAAAAGCCATCTGAAAATACTGTTTTTAAAAACACTCCTAAAGGTAAGACTGAAATATACCATTTTTGAATATCTGAGAAGGCTGCATGGCTCTGCATCTGCTGCATTTTTCACAGCTTTTAGTCTAAATCCAATATTCAGGTTTGTGTCACTTGTAAGAAGGAAAGAGTTCATTCAGAGATTGTCCCTTTAATTACAGAAACTAAGTTTCCAATCCAAAGCAACTTAGTAGCAAAATTAGATGATGACAAACTCAAACTCAGATTCCTTCTCCTCTCACCAGAGAACTGAAGCATGCTGTGCACTCTGGCTAGTACGAGTGGGCAGGTATCAATTACAAGGAAAATAATGTAAAACCAAGTACAAAATGGTCTTGTAATAAGCAAAAAGTTGGATGTATCGGCACAAACAACCTCACAGGATGCACAACTTGGTGATGAAATATTTCCAAAAAGTGTCTTGTGTACACGAAGCATTATACCTACTAAATAATGAATCCACAGGATGTTGACACAGAGAGGAAAATAAAAAAGGTGATAAATATTTGAGTGAGATGCCATTCCAAGGTTTTTGTAAAATTTGTTATGTTAACCAACGGATATTACTTCATAGCAGCTAAATAAAAATTATCAGGTATTTCAGTGCAAATCTACCATTATCATCATGCACAGTAAGATGTTTTGAGGTGCAAACACTGAGACTGATTAGGCCCACAAGAAAACCTAAATGCACATCACTCTTATAATGCAAATTCTATGTACCCAAACTGCACCAATTCAAGAAAAAGTCAAACTCATGAAAACTTTCTTAATATGTTGCATAAAATATCAGAAAGATTGATCAGATTAGCAAAGGAGAATGTCCCATTCAACGAGTATTGGAAAAGATGCTTATCAAAAATTTATCAGGCAAAGTAAGTCTGAGAAATGCTGATAATAGATGGGAGCTGTCTTGGTGAAAAAAATGTTGCTCGTTTGACTGTTTCTCCAGCTGAGGAGAAAAGTGTCCTGGAGGGAAAAAAGGTCTGATTTTTCTTACCTCTTCCTTCTCTGCACTTTGCAAGTCCCTCCACTCCTCCGTGACATGACCGAAGTCCACTGTGTTCATTGCAACCTTGTATTCCCCAATGATATCATGTTTGGAGAAACGATCAAAGTCATAAACTGCCATCACTAAAGTTTTTCCACCCAGCTCAGAGTATGGCACCTGCAAAGATGAGGAAATGACAAACTCCGTATATGAGACAATAAAGATTGGTCCACCACAATGCAAATCTATTTCTTTGGTTTATCAGCTGTCATCTCAGGTAAATTGAACTGCAGAGAAAATTATGAGGTGTATTTGTTTCAGAGTCACCAGATGCAGTATTTCTTGAGACAAGGCTCTGGTACTCGATAGAACAATGTGGCAGCTCACTCATCACTCCCGCGTTTTTCTCATTCTACTTCAAATCATTTTGTGGGTGATGAAACTGAAACAAGAAGCCCAATTATTTGTGCTGAAGACACATGAACTTTTCACACAATAGTGTCTCTTCCTCAATAAATCACCTGTCATCACTCAGAGATGGGTAGTTCCCAGACTGATGAAAAAACCAGAACTGGCTTACTGTATCTGACACAAAGTAATTAGACACTAAACAGTTCTCTTACGGTACCACTACCTATTACTTACCAGGGCATATTTTTCATTATTACACCTTTCACACTGTAGACACTACGGTGCTTTCTAAGTCACTGCGTACAGCTAGAAATTGTGGTGGCAGAAAGCCAAGTTCTGACTAATTCTCCAGCTGTTCTCATGTGGTTCAGACAGATGCTGTGAGTTAGGATGTTTATGAGTCACATTTTTAATATTCAGATGGAGATGAGCAGATCAGGTAAGTTACACTTGAGTGGCTGTCTGAAAAGGTCCAGTTTAGGAACTGTTTGGATTTATGTGAACACTTCGTCAATCTGAATATATTCTGCAAGTATAAATGGTTTCCATTTCCCTATTAATTGTCTGTATTAAAAGAGAAATGAAAGTGTGGCATTATCATTGGGCTTGTTAACATCTGTATGTTCTGGTCTGTTTAAACCCTAGGACTCTTGCCTTTTGTTACTGTTTGGTTTCCACTTGCTTTTTAAAATACCTAATAATAACATGAGTAGTTTTCCCTCTTACATAACATGTTATATAATGTTTAAAATGAGCTTATCAAGTTGAGAGCCAGCTCTAGCTTCCATTAACAAGAATAGTTTTCGTAGTACATGGTTCTGTATTGTACTACAGCAAAATCTATTTTCATTCTGTAAATTATTTGTAGCTTCTAAAAAGCTACAGAAGGGAAAATTCTAAATAATATTAGTTTCATTTTTACACAGCCTCAAAATCAGGAGAAGGGATGTGTTCTAAAGTCTCTTTCTCCACTATTTTACAATACTACTTAATGGATCCTGGTCATCTGGAATGCATGCAAAGACTACATTCATCACTATTTACTTTTCTGTAATCATTAACTTGACCTCAGTGAAGCTCATTTTAGCAACCTTCCTTTTGAAATGCTTCCTCCATTCATTACCTCTAAAGTAGCCTCAGCCTCCAGCTTTGTCCAGGACTACCAAGGACAGCCTCAGCTCTTGTAAAGGATTGCTTCCTCCCCCTGCTTTCTGCTCGAGTCAGAGACAGTCAGTCTCTTGACTAAAATCAGGTGAGAGCTTGGTATAAGGACATGTATAGGAGTGCTTTCTGGCACAGACGTGCTGTTCCTCTAGACACGAACCCACTTCCCACTTCGGGCCTGAAGAGGAACACCTCCCTCTGCCAGACTGATGTAGTCCAGCTAGGATTTCTCTGTTTCCTTTTGGCAGTACAGTGTGGGTATACAGCTCAGACATCCAGAGCCTGACAAACACATGCATCTTGGAATAGTACCATGGATGTCTGGGAAAAAGAAATGAAAAAGGGACTAGCACAGGCAACCACCCAAAGAAGGGAAGGACTAAGGCTCAGGGCTCAAGATGCAATACAGCAGAAATATAAGTCACCACATTCCCATTAGCTCTACAGAGAGGAAGGCAGTCAGCTCACAGCTGTGCCCTAGGAGAAGGCAACAAATGGGTCTGGGCTGCCCAGTGGGCAGTGTTGCCAGAGAAATGGGAAGGATACCAACAGAAGCTGTACACCATGTGAAGTGGGTCACAGGAGCAAAGCTTGGCCCAAGTAAACGAGATATTGTCAACAGTTCCCACAGAAGTTATTATTACAGTTGCAGCACTAGTTAAATGGTTGCTTGTCTTTTTCACTGTAGTCCTCGAAACAACGACAGTACTTCATGCTCTGTTGGCTTTCTCTCAAGTACAGACCACAATATCCAGGGGATAATCAAATACCATATTGAGATGCACCTAAACACTCAGTCAGGTCTTGTGTGGAAAGCAAACTATTCCCTGGAGCATAAAATTTGAATATTAAAGATGTGACTTAAAACAAGTGGACATTATAGCCCAGGAGTGGCTGATTTGATTTATAATTTGTGCCTTCAACTTAGATGACAGCATTATTGGTTCTTTCTCTGCTTTTGTGAGCTGCACGGCAATATGTAATTTAGAACTCTGTTTTGTTTTAAATACTCTCTTAGGAAAGCTCAAGAAAAAAATAGCTCCCCACAAAAGATTACTTTTATGAACATCTTCAAGGGAAAAAAGTAAGCTTATATATGCAGTAGTAGTTCTGTCCTCCAGGGATATCTTTCTCATTGAATGATTTCATAGCCTGAGTCTTTCACTGTTCCTGTTTTCAATCTGTAGCTGTCATTATGAGATTGGGCACAGAGAGAAAGGCCTAAAGCAACAGCAGAGGAATGTATATTAGGAGAAGCCCTGTGAAACATGCTGTATAGTATTCCATTATTGTATTTAACCTGGGTTTAAATTTGGCTACAGTTTTAGAAAAACACTATTAATAGATACTATTGGAATGATCTAAATACTGCAGTGTAAGGCTTAGCTACATTTATTTAATTCATATGTTATTAAACCTGAGACAGGATTTCTTTTCATATGTAAAGCAGCATGGCAAAGAACTGCTATGATAAAGTCTGGCAAGATTAATCTGCCATATTGTCTGTCATCCATTTATCTTCCTTGAGTTTTAACTTCTTTTTGAGGAAATGTTATACTGCATTTCATGAATGAGACTACAAACGTTTTTAAAGAAAATGTTGTTCTAGTGAAATTTACATGACATTTGTCAACATGTCACTGTTTTCTGAATTTGCTGTACATTCTACCCAGCCATAAAGTATGGATTAGATTGTCATATATCAAGATAAACCAAGGTCCTTAAACCTACTGAGGTCTTCTCCTATGTTACAGCAAGATCGAATATCAGAACTAAGACATCTAACTTCATAGCCAAGCATGAGATACATAATGGTTAAATTAAAAAATTTCAATAATTATTAAAAAAATACCTTGAATGTAAATTGCTCATTGAAAACAGGGTTAAGGGTCTTTCTGTGGACTTTTGTCTCATATTTCTTTTTCTTATCAGGCAGCAGGAAGACTTTCACATAGGGATCAGATGTACCACCCATATCTAATGCAGGCAGCTCAGCTGCTTGAATAATCCCAACTAGAAGCTGAAAAGAGAGAAAAACAGCAAAATGAAATTTCAAATAGATATTTATAAAAAAGCTGTAACAGAGAAATACACATGCAAACTCTATTTCTGGTCTATAAGAAACTATTCCTCTCTCCCTCCCCCCACTTCAAGGAAGGCAAATGAAGCAACACTAAAGACTTCAGAAAACCAATTATGGCAGATGCAGACTGTACAAAGGCTGTTTTAAAGCAGAAAAGAGATTTTCAAAGGGCAGCTGATTACAGCTAAATACAGACTTCATCTTTTTAAAGACTGCAATCAAATAACTTTCAATTGCTCCCTCCTCTTGTGCATTATTTTTCTATGCTTGGCACTATGAATAGAAATCACATTATTAAACAATCAAGATTGTCTAATTTTGACTACAAAATTTGTATTTTAAATCCCCAACATGTAACCTTCCACCCAGCCAAACACAGAAAGGTGACAAAATCAAAGGCAAATCCTCAGGCAGGGCTTTATTGAGATCAAATGGATCTTGCAGTCTTCCTTGTATTTACATTTTCTTGCTATGTATATAAATGGGCTCAGGTAGTAAACTAAGTACAGCACTCTCAAAAAATACCCTATGAAAACTAACCTTTGGTAACTAAATTCTAATAACAATTTGTAATCTCACTGTAAACCAGAAAAATTAGATTTTTAAATCTCTTATACAGTTTTAAAAACAAGAGTGAAGCACAGATGAAACTTGTCCACGTTTAAACTGCTATAAATGCAGACTTATTTTACGTTATGCTATGCCACGTTATGTCATGTTTATGTCTTGTTATCTAGACATCCCAGCCTCTATTAGACTCCATTAGCATAATGGAGCTGAAAAAAAACCCCTAACTTTTCATCTTATTCAACAGATGCAGAGCTAATGTAAACATTGAAGTGACTCTTCAAGGTAATTCTGAAGTCAAGATATTAAGAACTGGGAATGAAATCTGGGAATATTTCTTCAAAATTAGTGCTTCAGTCACAACATATTTGGTTTTCTCATGGATGAATTGTTTAAAATTGGAAACAGAAGCTCTAGCAACTGATAGACAGCACAATATAGTCAATCTAGGAAAGGAGCTTCTGGCTTCTGAGAGATTCCTCAAAGTCAGATTTATTTTCACCAGTTTTAAACTTACAGTATGGCCTGCATGCTTTCCACCCTATGGACTCGTAAGCTCCATGAAACATTTTCCTTTAGCTGTGTGAAACACTTCCCTTCTTCTGTCTCATTCTTATTCTAGACTCATAACAGTTCATAAATACATGGATAGGTTCAGGATCTACATCAAGTCTTTCACAACAAAGAGTGAAAAACAAGTCTATGATTTTCAGTTAACAGAATGGAAAAGCAATTTAACTCCCTTTTACAATTTCCCTCTCTAAAACTGAAACACAGTGCTCTGGAGAGTACATTGGTCATCTTGTCTCCATTCTTAACCCTGTGCAATATATTAACCAGATTTTAGGACTGTAGTTTCACGCCACTGCCCTATACTAACCCAACTGAATCCCTTCTGCTCTTTTATCTCATCTATCCTCTGACAATTTCTAAGCTGCAACACAGTTTAGACCAGCAAAATAAAACAGAAATCCAGAACTCAATTTATTAGCTTAAATACAACACATATTTACATATTTGTGGCTCTTCCATCATCTTTCCCATTGTAAAATATGGTTCACGAAATCAACACTTCCGTTAATAAAATTCACCCAGAAAATTTGTTTTCATATTCTAAAGAAACTGAAATCCATTTGTCAGAACACATTTGCCACTTTTCCTTTCCTCCTCTTTAAATCTGCTTCTGAAGAGTCTAAGGCTTCATACTGATTTCATACTGATTTCAAGGGGGATCCGTGCGACTCATCATGTGGCCAGGCAATTTGCTCTGGGAGTTGAGGAAAAGCTCCTTTAATCAGTTTCTTGAAAGGTTTCAGAACTCTTTTTAGTTCTTGCATTGAAAAACAAACACTGGTAGCCAGAAGACAGTTGAAAATAGAGGCAAATACTATGTATTATGCCAGGTCATAGCTGTGTGTAAATACCCTCCTGTTGACAGAACTTTTTCTTAGTTTCCCTTATCCTCTTTGTCTTGCAGCAAATAAGGGTACCACATTCTGTGGACAACATCAAATAAAGAATATGAATGTGAAAGTAAATCACAAATACATGTGGAAGTCAATTCAGATGATAAATAGGAATTAACAACTATGTATTATGCCAGGTCATAGCTGTGTGTAAATACCCTCCTGTTGACAGAACTTTTTCTTAGTTTCCCTTATCCTCTTTGTCTTGCAGCAAATAAGGGTACCACATTCTGTGGACAACATCAAATAAAGAATATGAATGTGAAAGTAAATCACAAATACATGTGGAAGTCAATTCAGATGATAAATAGGAATTAACAGAGATTTAAGTTGTTATTTCTTTTTTTTAATAGAGAAGAATGATGTGTTTTTTGACTGAAATTGCCAAAAATGACATGCAGGATATGTGTTCTGAAGTTTACTGAAAGGCATGCAGTAGAAGTGAAGAACTCAGATATGTTGGTGCACTTTGGTCCAAAGCTAAGCACAGTGAATTTTAATGTGAGGCTATGAATTGGTATAATTGACAAAAGTGATCCCTGCTGAAGATGCCATGGAGGGGCATTAAATATGAGCTAGTTCAAGATGTGGACAGATCTGTTAAGTAGGTCAATTCTAAGTCTACATCACATCATGGTATCTATTTCTTCTGAAAACCTCGGCAAGCAGGCCAAAGTTTGGTCTTACCCTCTTCAGAGTAGCGTATTGAAGGAATACCAGTCCTTGACTTCTTGTCCAACTTTCCTGATTTTTTTGGGGTACAGACCTTTATATTTGAACTTCTGTTCCAAACTAGATTTTTCCTGGCTAGTAAATGTAGTTCCATGGAGAGCAACAGAACCAATTTCAGCAAGTTATTAAGGCGAAGTTCACACTTGATGGAGTGAGAATAAGTCACTCCTGGCAATCTTACCAACTTTCTAGAAGAGCCACAGTGAAACAACTTACCTGTTACTCTTTTTCCTACCATCTTTTGTTTGCTTCTATTTTAAATATCTGAAGGCTGAAGCTATGTTTTAGTGTCAGCATGCACACTCCATAATATAATGTGGGTTGACACTGATTGGTGATGCCTTAATATAGGTTATTAATAACCATTAGATAAAACTGCCTTCCATTTTTGATTAAAGATGCAATATAAACTCCAAGTACATTGAATATTAATCTAGTAGCACCTCCGTAATGAATCTTCTGTCTTGCTTTCTCCCTTTACTTCATGCAAGCAGTAAGCATTTCAGAAATATCTACTGTAACTAAATATATTACTTCATTCTCTCCTTGCACACAGAAACAAAATGTAACAGGTTGTTTTTTTCAAACCTGATTGTTCTGGAAGTCATAATCCAAAGAATATTGGATTTTCCCTAGCTTCTCCACTTCTTTGGGTTCTTCCTTCTCTTCCCCATCAGTCAGCCCAGTCTCAGCATCATCATCCTTAAGAGCCTAGGAAGAAGCAACGTAATATTCATAAATAAGGCAAAATGTTAAGTACTAGTAAAAAGTAAGACACTATCCTCAAATCTACTTTAAAGCCATTAAAAGCAAGCATGACAGCAGAAATACCAATATGCAGTTTTCATATATATTTATACTTTTTGGGTTACTCAAGAAGATGTTATAAATCAGCAAGCAAGCAATGGAAGTAGGAAGAAAGCTCCCTGGCCTATAACAAGCAACAAGTGTTATAAAACCTGAAAGTAGAAACATAATACCATCTTGATGTAAAAAGAAAATTCTTCTGGGCTCAGGCTGGCTCTTAAAGAGGCACAAGAAGGCAAACATGCTATTAAATAAGCAGTCACGCATTCATTCAACTTAACAGTATCTTGGCAATGTCAACCTGGTCGGGCATGCTGTGAATTGTTTGCATTTGGCAACACGTTTCTTTAGGACTACTATGATAAAGAGCATGTGCTGTGGATGAGCTCTTCCTACAATCATATGCCAAACATTTTTCATGTTTATTTAGAATGAATATGGAAGCAAAGTTTCCACCATGCTATTAGCAAATGCATGTTTCTCCTCTTCCCTCCCTCCCGAGACCAATTTCCTTTTTATTCATTCTCACTATAAAGCTTGGCTGAACCAAACTGATTGCAAGTTGCTTTTTGTTTGCTTAGAAAGAAACACAAAATAAAGATATATAGAACTGCTTACAGGTTTGTCTATTGCATGAAACCTGGGGCTTTTAAAGGACACAGAAGTTATCTTCAAGTTTATACATAATTAAAATTCTAAATGATGTAACAATCTTTTTTTTTTTTTTTTTTTTTGCTGTACCAGAAAGCTGACGTATTTGCAGTGGCGGAAAAGGTAATTCATGCAATTATTAAACCATGTGAACCATAACTAAGTATGTAGATCTTATTCAGCAAGAACTGAAAAACAGATAAAAATGATGAAACAAATAGTGAAAAATTGTGGAAAATGTGCAAGTAAAGTTGAGAGTGTGAAAATAAAGAATCAATACTGAGCATTCATCCAGAATTGTTATTTGCATGCTGAAGTAAACAGTATGCTTGTCTGTTAAGAGCCCTATCTGGATGAAAGTTCTTTCTATATGGAGCTTCTTGCATAAACAGACTACTAAGTGCAAGAATAAGATTTTCTCTCCCTTTTTCACAATGTGGTCTAAACAAACCTACAGCATTTCTAAACAATAGACTGCAGATAGGAATGCTGGAAAGTCACTATATACACAGCTGATGGTGGTTGGTGAGAGAACAAATGTGAAAGTATTGACATTCTCACTCAGCCTCAAAAACAGTGGGAGCTATGCAATAGTTGTCTGGGCTTGGTAAGAATAAAGATTGATCTCTAAAGTAGAAAATGTTATTTTTCAGAAGCCAGAACTAAATTCAAAAGGTCAGTCTCAAAACTGTACTGTATTAAGCAATTATTTCTCTACTTTTGGAAATAAGCTAGAAATTCTGCTGGTCTAGCTCAACTGAAATCAATGCAATAATCTTTATGCAAGCTGAGGAGCTGGGTGTGAGGCAAATATTTGAATGTTAGTGAATGATGGACTTTATACTAAGAACATAAATTATAGTGTACCTGGATCAGATTGGTGGGAAAGGTCGGTAGCGGATGAGAATCACCTGTGAGACTGGAAGAGTAATATTTTTTGAACTAACCCATTTCTGTTTGGAAGAGCTAAACTGCCTGAAACGAAATTTAGTCTGATACATTTTAATCGCTGAGCTAGTGGATTCCCTGACTGCAGCACAACATTTTTGCTAGTACAAGAATTGTGACACTTGAAAACTGACAGGCTCTGGCAAGAGGCACAGCCCCTGCAAGGACTATACGTGGGGCTTTCAGGATATGGAGTGATGTGATTACGCCAAACACCCTTGCTTTCACTGGTATTAAAAACATGACTCAGTCCAACTGAAGCAACCAAATTTATCTGAGCCTGGAGACAACAGAAAGCAGTAAGTCAGAGTGGGATGTTAACTTGAGGATCCACTGCTCTGAATCATCCCATATTGCCCTAAAAGAGGACCATGACAGAAGAGTGATAGACAGCTCCAGCACATTACTGTTTCTGAGGTAAGTACTGGACTTTCTGCTGTTCCATCTACTTTTGACCTGGATTTTGTTTGAGAGAAAATATCCTATGGCCATTCCTCAGGGACAAAAGTGAGAATGCAAAAAGAACCTTCTATGCCAATTTCTAGGCATGAGGAATTTGTAACCACTGCACCAAGGCAACAGCTATATATCCAGACTCTCTCTAGGAAAAATACATACTCTTCTGCATAGTTCATCAGTCCATGAGATGACCAAGCTGTTGGTAACTCAATGTGAAAAAAAGTTCCTACAGTGATTACAGAAAACCGAATGGGAAGTTAACATCCCTCTTGCAAAAAGCAGTTTTAGAAGTGCTGTCAGAAAACACTGTATGGTTGAGACTCTTCTCCACAGGTTATGAGAAGCCTATTGGAAGGTGAAAGCTATTTCCAGGGGAGATGGAAAACATTGCATGTTACTCTCATCAGCCAAGGAGCTATTTGATTCTTCTTCACATTGACTCATGAACACTGAACCACTAAGTAGAACACTAAGAAAGAGCGTTTGGATATTGTTGTGGTGTGGGGGGAGGAAGAAAATGAAAAATTATTATATCTACAGCAGTATGTAAATAATAGTTTTTACCATCAAGAGAGGAATTTGCTTTCAAACTAGAGGCCATTGCTTCAAGAACGAAGAAGAGGAAGAGAGTGAGTCAAAGGAAGCACAGAAGTCTCTCGTGTTTCATTCAGCTACTGAGTTCCAAAGAGGAAGAAGAATTGGATTGCTTCAAAGTACTTGAAACACCCCACAGGGATTTTAATTTTGTATTGAGATTCTCTGGAAGATCAATATTTAATGGAATAGTACTGCAAGCGTCAATTTATAGCGCACTATATCACACTGTCTTGTATCTTACTTGCATTGCTACAACCAATTAAAATAAGCAGCTATATTTTATTGGTTTTAGAAACAATAAAGTATTTTTAATTCTAAGCCAGCCTTTTCCTCAGGCGTCTTCAACTGATAAAATGCAACCAGAAAGCCTGGATTTAGATGCAGAGGAATATAAGTCTTGTCTTTCCTACTATTTCCTTTAACTCCATGACATTTTAAATGGTTTTTTTTCTGTGAAATATGCAACACAGAAATGTATTATTGTGTTGGAGACCAGATTTATCTTTTCTATTTTGGGATGACTGTGAATTTCACTGAAGTGGTTTCTTCATTTCTGCATAACATATGCAGAAACACACAACAGTGAAACATCTATATCCTCTCACATGTGCATAAGTATCTGAAAAATGTAGGCTTATAGGTTAAGTAGGTGTAGGAATGTACAAAAAATGTGTTAATCTGGTACAACCATTACCAGGTGATACATCTGCATCTAATGAAATCAGCAAGTGGGAAAAGTTACTTTGTTCCAGGGACTTTCACAGAACCACACAATATACAATAAAGGTTTTCTTAGACCTGGAAGACAAAATTAATTTTTGAGAAACATCTCATTTAATCCATACTTGAATGAGCTCTGTTATCTAGTTCTAACCAAGGGTGCAGACCTAAATCTACATATGGCATTAGAATTTTCTCTGCTGTTTGCAAGCTCATCTCCTCTGCAGTGGTTCTTACAACAAAAAGGACTAAATTACAGCAATCTGGGAACCACTGTTCAATCTGCTGGATGTTTCTTAAATTCCGTAACGTAATTAAGAGTGTTTTTGCAGCCTGCTCTTTTCTTCTGAGTTGTTAAAGAAAATGCTTAAGTTTCATTTTTGTTTAGGAGATGCATCTTTTGCAATAAAACAGGAAAGAAAAACCAAAACTGCTTGCAATTGCTCTGCAAACACTCTGCATTGGGTTTTTACACTTCCTGAGCTTTTCCCCTTCTCATTCTTCTAGCTGACAAAAGCCTCTTTCCAGTGATACTGCCTCTAGACACTGCAAACATCCCTTGCTTCCAGCTCAGTTCCATCAAAACCCTTGCACCTTGTCACTGGGTTTACCCCACTACTATACACCACAAACTACAGAAGAGATTCTGGGGCTTAAAACAACTTTACGTGCACTTTCATTTAATTCTTCCCCAAACAATGTGAAGAAAATGAGAGTCTGCAAGTGATTTAGCACAGCTGCTCTGCTGGCTGCTTCCAGATTCCGTATGTGCAGAAGCTTCAGGAAAACAAAGTGGTGTGAGACATGTAACAATGCTGCTTGGGGGAGCAAGTGTACTTTCTTGCCTCCTGCACAATGAGGCAGAGGCCATAATCATGTCTAAGACACCAGGAGGATGCGAAGACCCACAATGGTGTATTTTCTACTTGATTATGGTCTCAGTTGTTGTATTCTTGACTCATTAATGACTAGTTCACGTCACAAGGTATTTAAACTGCAAACAAAATGTCTTTCGCTGTTGTGTGTTTAATAATACTTTAATTAACAGAGTTTTTAGGGTTCCTTCCATCCATGGGGTGACCTATGGCCTAATGTTTTAGGAAACAAACTATCAGTAAGCAAAAAGAGAGATGTTGGAAAGGAAAACACAGCACTGACTGCAGCTTGTAAGTTTGTTTGCTGCATTGTGCGTGCTGCCACCTCGGGTTCCATCTCTGTCTGCCCCATCCATCATTCCTTCTAGTCACATGGTGAAAGGGTATTTTTTTAACATGTGAATGATGCCCAGTCCTCAGGCTTATGCAATGCCTTCTGAGCTGAATGGAAGAAAACAAAACGATTTTGTAGAGAGAATGTTCTGTGCCATGTCGAACAATTAATTTATTGGAAAGGCAGTTTTTCCTCCACACTTAGGAATGACTGCATTTCCACTAATGGTGGTGCACCTCTTATCAATTTCTTTCACATTCAAGAACAATATAATTCTGATCTGACCAATTTTTATGCCAAGGGAAAATAAAAGCCTTTAAAAATTCCTGTCTGACTCGCTATCACAAAGCAGAAAAGCGTGCAATTGTAACATGCTCCCTATCAGAGTCCCTCAGAAGGAAAGGCACCATTTCATTCATTCAGCATCTGCTTTCTCTCCATGAATTAATTTAAAGAGCATGTTGTGCCTGGATTTCCAGTGGCTGAGCCAGGCTTTGGCCATTGTGAAATCTACTTTGCCATTACTGCTGTAAGAATGTTGGCCTCACACACCAGCAGTGGGCCACACTGCTGCACAGAATAAGCAAAAGCCTGCTGGGTTCAGCATGCGATGCCTTCACATTACTTCCTTGCTTGTTATCCAGTTTTTAAATGGTCTGTTGGGTCATTCAGAAGGCTTGCTTTCTTGAGGAGCTCTATGACATGAGGTCATCATGTCCAGTTTTAGAGCTTGCTGAATTGTTTGGGTACTAAAATACCAACTTTCTGTGCTGCAACAGAAGAATACAGCAAATGCTGGAGGTGTTCAGCGTAAAATATGAATACATACATTTAAGCTGGAGCTGTTAATCTTACAAATCAACCTGGTTTTCTTGTAGCCAGTGTTTATTGGCTGAAAAAAGATGAAGCTGATCTCAGCATGGGAGCCTATTTCGGAAGTTCACCCTGTGGGTCTGGGCTCTGCTTTGAACGCAGAGGGCCCATGTGCATGAATTAGAAGAAGTAAGCACTCCTGCAGAGCATACTGCCATGCTCTGCCCCCACTTTCCATATGGCAGGCAGTGCTTGGTTGCACTGAGCAGCAGGCTGCGAGTAGGAGGCAGCTTTGGGCTGCTTGGCCAGTGCATGCTGCTCTATCAATTGCTCTTTATCCTCCCCAAATGAATGGCAGCAGGCCAGATGGGACATGCTTTGGGACAGAGCTGGCTCCTCGACACGGTTAGGACCACTCCCGAGTAATACATTTATTTCTGTTTGAAAAATCTGTCATACTACATAATTAGGACTACATCTATTCAACAGTGAAAATTAACCTAAATATAGCCAGGCATGATTTATTCAGTGCCACATTGATCTGTGGAGAAAAAGTTGGCACAGACCTGTTCTTCTGGCTTAGTTCCTTAAAAAGAGATAAGATAATCCTCTAAATAGGACTTTATCCAGTATCTGATATTCTCATGCTTGAAGGTTATTTAGCTATCCATATTTATTATTCATCACTTCATAAGGATTAAATGCCTTTGCTTTAAAGTAAACAAATATTCCCAATGGGGTTTGAAGAGTATACGTCACTGGCATGAACTGCTGCTCCTGTTGTAGGTTATGCATATGCACTGAATTCAGACAGTGTAGCTCTCCATACAGTTTGTGGATATAGGTAAATGTCTTGAGAGTGTGATTAAAGTCACTTAATTTAGGGAATAATTGCATAGTTCCTGGACACCACTCATCAGGAACCTGCAGACTCCAGTTCTGAATAAAGAACTCAAAATTTGGTCTGTTAATTAAGAGAATGCAAGACATGCCCTTGACTATGGAAGCTTCCAGTGGCAAGACTTTCAGTAGAGAAAACAAGACATGTAAGAAAATGCGTAGAACACGTCATATCATCCTAACATTACAACAGGTTGTAATAGAAGTAATAAATGAATTATTTTGCAGAAAAAAATATTTTTAAAAAGGAGGAAAAACAAACTCAGGAAGCATGCAAAGCAAGCTCCTATGTTTTCTTGGGAATGACTGAGAGGAAGAGACAGGAATGCAAATAAGCTCAGCCTTGTGCCTCACAGTTATTGCTTCCATATTTTCAGGCTTCTGAAGTCTAACGTAAATCTAAGTTTCAAAAGAGTTTTACAGAAAACCTGTTTGCGGAACACAAACACTCATATATAATATTGTATCTTCATAAACATGTTATTGTCACATTTTTCAGGAAGTTTTATGCACACTGCAGTTTTCTTCTGAGGCAGGTGAAAAAGCAGGACAATTGGTCAAGCCTGAGGTTGAATTAATGTACAAACAGGACTCAGTCAATCCATTTTGACTACCACAGTATACTTATTGAGCTTCTTTCCTAAGCAAGACTCATCTCCACTGTTTCTGACTAACTTTCTGCACTGTAGTGGCTCTGCAGCACACATTGTCTTTCTGAGTGTAAAGCAGGATGTCTCATTACATTGTGGATAAGCCACAGAGAGTATTAATGTCATCATGGGCTGAAGATTCCAGCAAATGGGAACTCAGACCAAGACAGGTGGCACTGCGGAATAAATACCCTCATTATTCTCTAGGCATTCAACTGGGAGAACAAACAAGTGCATGAGCAAATGCTGCAGAAGAAAAGACCAGTGCCAGCAACAGAGCTCCTATCCCTCAGCAAGTTCCTCTTGGATTATTTCTGGCAATAAAGGCTTGAGTTCCTTCAAGTGAAATCCAGACCTCTGGATGTCAGTGTGGATTTTACTGACTTCATTTTGGCTTTCATCTTTTTTCTACCAGGTCAATGCACACTACTTTGAAATATTTCAGGGCACCTAACATTAAAAAAGCTTATTCCTTCAGTATTTTGTCTCCATGAGGGCAAAGGTGTTTGCTGTTCCACAGCTAGAATCACAAGGTGAAATAGTCTAAGAAAACCATTGAAATTCTGCTAGGTGTAACCGCAGCTCCCACTGTCACATCACTTTACAACACCTGCTATTAATAGAGGAATATTAATCAGGATATTCTGATTAAGTTAATACATAAGCCCAATGTAAAATGAAGGCCTGTTTAAAGGAAAAACAAACATACAGAGAAGTCAGGTGGCTGACCGAAGGCCACAGTTAGTCAGTAGCAGAGCCAAGAATATAATACTCACACTCTAGTCTGTTGTACATATACCATATCCCAAATCTACTATTTCACCTAACAGACACACTCATTGTAAGCCAAAAATCTTTCACTAGTGACAGTGTTTTAGTCTGATGAAATGGGAAAGGGCTAAGCTATTAAATCTTCGTTTCCACAAATGCTATGTGACCTAATAAAATGTTCAGACCACAACAATTACTCTCCAAGCAATAGGGCTAAATTTTAGTAAGTTCTCAGTGCTGCTGTTCATGACTGAAACGATTACATTTATTCCTTTCCTTAGCTGACAGGCTGAGCTTAAGCAAGAATTTTTCTGTACCAATGCATTAAATTCAGACCCAATAAATCAGCAGCTATTATAGTGTCTCTGGAGCTGGGTGTTCAGGGGCTTTTTTTGCTTTTTTTTCCTGAAGAAAAAAGTTGTGGGAGCCACCAGGGGCATTATTACAGATCAGAAAGTTACAAACATAAAAACTATGATGCAAAGATCTCGTAAAAACACTGGTGCCAGTTGTTGCTAGGCTGCACCAACAAGAAATCTGCACAAAGGCTACTTAAAAGAGTTTGGTATGGAGCACTAAGAATTGAAGCGTGGGCACTGTACTGAGATGATGTGAGAGCCTACAGCAAGTTTCATGAGGTAGCATTCATTATAGGAACACTTAGAAACTAAGACATTAAAAATACACACTACTTTTGATATGGTGACATTTATACAAAAAGGAAATAAAATTAGCAAGCTATTTTTATGTGCCAATCAATTTTAAACTTGAGCTTTCTAGTACAGCTTGACTTAGTATTTTAACTATAGAATAACAACCTCTTTTCTCTTGCCCTCCTCTAGCCTCCCCCCAAATACATGTGCAACCAAAAGAACACCGAATCAGTTTAGTTCAGCCTCTTGATATGTGTATCAAAGCTACTACATATAAATCTCCACTAAGAAGGCAGAGCTGTCAGAAGACTATATGTATGAGAGCTTTAGACTAGGTGCGTCCAAATAGCAAAATAAACCTACCGCAAGTGACAATCCAGAACAGTCATGAGACACAACACAGACAAGGAGGACATAGGAGGAAGAAATAAAAATTAAAACATCCACACACAAAACATTAGTAAAAACCATGGAGAAATGACCTTTTTACAGTAGTGCATTCATTAACAATTTGCCTCCCCTAGAGAGAATCTAATCCTCCCAGTGGCCCTTGCTGGAGTTGTATACTTGAAAAAGTAAGCACTGTCTGCAATGGAAATGGGTCTCAAGACTGAAAACCTAGCCTTATTTTCAACTCATCTCTCACTCTACCTCAACTACGTTTGTTCGTAATCTGTATTATTCCATAAACAGTTTCTCATTTGCAGTCACGTTTAGGGAAGTGGACATTTTGCACAAATACGCTAACAGACCAAAATTTTATTCCCCTTTCTGTAACATCTAGCTGCCATGTGTGACTTCTGAGCTGACTGAGTCTCTGTGATGAAAGGATCTTCAACTATGTCAAGCTACATGGCTCTATAATGATTTGGCATGGACGTGCAGGTCAGTAGGAGTAAATGTAGGTCAGAAGTTTTTGCTGACAAACAAACCCAGACTAAGATAGAAATGCTATTGTCAGGAGCTGATGCTTTCAGTTTACCAAATGGTACTCCCTTTCAACTTTTTGTGCCTAGGTAACTACGATCCTGCAAGATGCCAAGTGCCTATCAAATGCTATTATATACTCTTAGCTGAAGGCAGAAGGTAATTAGCACTTGCAGGTTCAGGCCTAACAATGACTCAACTAAGTTTTTTGCTTTTTGACAGCATTTCAGATCTTTGGGACTGTATGCTGCCCTTTATAATGGCATTAGACTTACATCTTGGTCTTCAATCACTTTGTTTAACAATTTGATTCTTTAAAGAGCTAAAAGGTGTCCTTGTTATTCCCCTTTCTATTTTATGCCAGAGCCTCTAAAGTGCCTCAATTCTCTTAACTGAAATATGCTACATTTAGGCCTGCATTAAGTTCAGCCAGGTATATTAAAAAACTTGCACTAATAAGCCAGGATTAACTGTTAGAACAGAAAATCTGTCATAAAGAAGGAAAAAAAAGACAGCAGATGTTGCATTAGAAATTAAGTTGGTAAAAGTTATTGAATGCCAAGGACTTGAAATCTGTACACTGTCAGACTGCTAGGTATGAATTTAAGGGGCTAATTTAAGTAGTCTGGTTTTGAAATCCCAGACAATGAAGAGGAAGCTTGGCTGGAGAGCTGGTGATCTACTTATTAAAGGTCTGACATTTCCATCAACTGAGAATCTACCCTCCCTAGGCTTAACTGTGCAAAACAAACTATTAATTAAATCTCAAAATGTCTGTTCAAAAATAGGTTTAAATAACTATAAAGAATATTTTGAACGGAATCATCTTAATATTCCTATCTGGCAACATTTTAAAGTTTGAGCTCTCCTTGTAGATCAGAGATGCATGATTCAGCTTTTTATCAAATTGTCCCATGAAAAAGATAGAAACGGAACTCAATTATTACATAATGCAATTTTACGTTGAAAATACTTATTTTTCAAGAATCCATGGTCATTTATCCAGGTCCTAATGAATAGAATTAAAAACACTTAATAATATATTGTAAATACCACAATGGCCTTACATGATATGGAACAAATTTCACATAAATATCAATCAACAAATTGCACATTATTTCTCCTTTGACAAAGTATTAGGTTTGTTATCATTAGCAGAACATAACAAAGTTCTCAAGGATTTTTTCCACAAGCATAATCAAAACAGTACCACCAAATTATTCTTGGTTCAACGGGAGGAGTAGGCTAACAGTAGTCTAGGATAACCAAACAATAGATGATCTGACTTTCCATGCATTGTTGAGGGGGAAATACCTCACAATTGCTTAATATTAATAGTTCAGAACAGAGTCTATACATCAAATACAGGAAATCTATGAATGCTAAATCAAAGTACTTAAAGAAAAGGATTTTGTTTCACATTCATCACATGGAGAAAAAAGCCAGCATAAAATCATCTTCAAGGGAAAACTCAAAATTTCTGCTCTCATGTTTTTTGAGATCAGCCTCAATAATCTCTAAACCTTGGAATAGCTCCATCTACATTCCTGATTTTGTGTACTGAGGAGGCTGTTTTCAGGTGCCAATTTGTCTTGTATTGGTGTCACACACTCCAGTACACAAGTGTGGCACATGAAGCATCTTCCCGCCAGGAGGAGCCAAGGCTGAAACTGCAGACCAGGGCACTACCTAAAGTACTCCACTTGCAATGCAGGGTCTCCACCATTCGTTCTTTGTACTTGTCTCATAATTGAAACTGGAAATAGCTCTGATAGCTCTATACATTTGAAACGTATCCATTATTTTCCTCCCCTTATCTGAGCTGCTTTCTTACTCCACTCATGTGATCCAGTTGCAGCTAGTCATCAGACTCGCAAGACTTCCTTGTCTACTCTCCTGATTTTTGCTCTTTTCCTACTATATCCTACATGCTTGGAGAAGCATGCTAACCTGTTCCAGGACTCATGACTGGCTGTGAGTGGCATTTCACTGCTTGTTCTCTACTGATCCATGAACCTCTTTAGCTACAGTGCTCTAACCTTCTCTCCTTGGATCTTGTCACAGATCAGCTGGCCTTAGTCTTCGGGTTCCCAACTTTGACTTCTACTTCTAATCAACCTGCCTTCAGCCCAGCCTTTTTCTACACTAGATCCCAGCTTGTTGACAGAATGGCTTATTCCTGACCACGCTTTTATCTTCTCATTTTGGCTGGGTAACCACTTCTGGACTGCTTAGCTCAACTTCATCAGGAGTCTTGGGAGCACAAACTGGACCATGCAATACCTTTACAATTATTGGCTCCTACTTATGAGGGTTTGCAAAGCAATTTCTTCAGCATTTCTGTTTGAAAAATATGGCCCTTTGTCTTCTTAGCTTAGGAAGCCTGGCAACACTATGAGGATGAATGAATACTTTGCATTTATTTCCTCAGTCTGCTGCTTATTCTCAACAGTGCTCCAGGACCTGGGCAATACTAAATCCCTGTCAATAAAAAGCTTTCTTTTCAGGAACATATTAGCCAAGTCTGTGGCCCCAAGTATTAGGTCCTGCAACCTTCTGCTTCTACTGCACGAAGCAGATCTGAAGGACAAGTCTTTCTGCCCTTATGAAAATGAAGCTGCTCAAAGGAAATTATACTAATCTTCTGCACATTACTCAGTTTATTTACAGCTCTGAGTATGGCCTGTTATCTTTAATCTCCCTCTGTAGTACAAAATAATTCTCCAAACATCACTTTGTTGAATGTCCCAGTGCTTTTCTGTTTAGGTTGTTTTCCCTTGGTTCTATGACTCAGTTTTTCTTCCATACTGTAGTTTCCTTCTCTGCTGAACTTTTGTGTAAAAACAGATTTAGAGTTCAATGACACTTGGCTTATCATGTAAGCTCAGAAATGCTGTTAGCAAGGTATACAAACACTGTACTAGGTGCTGGTCAAAGTCTTGAAAGAAGTACAGTGAAAATTGTGCACATATTCATTTTTGAAGCAAGCAGGATACCCTTGATAAACTTGCCCCTTCCAGATGAGTCATTATATGCCTGCTCATGTTTGTTTTTTTGCAGAGCAGAGAAATTAGCTGATTGTTTCATCAGTGATGCCACACCCAGGTTCATCCCTTGTGATACAACAGAGAGGAAGCTGTCAATCAGTACCCTCCTCACAGAGCCACTACTGAGACAAGCACAACCTTTTCTAGATACATCAAACAGAAACCCTCAAATGCAACCCAGAAGTTCAAGAAAAGGAGAGGTACTTTACCTGGTCTTTCATGGTTTTCCCTAAATCTTTAACATCTTTCATATTAATAGCATTCTTCCCTCCCTTCTCCTTTCCCTTCTTCTTGTTCTTCTTTTTGAACAAGCATTTCTTACAGAGACAAAAGCAGCAGGTAAGGATTAATAGGACTGCAACTATGGCTATGGCTATTAAGGCCCAAGGTGGCACTGGAAGAGAAAAAGACACACACAAAAAGAAGGTGGTAAACTGTTAGTAGGGTTAAATGTAGAAGCAAGCACATTTCTCTCACAGCTAAACCTTTTTTCAATGAAAATGCTTTGCAGAAATACCTGAGATCCTTTCTAAAATAGCCTCTCACCATCTGCATATTTCTCCTAACTGAGCATTTGCACATACAATGCCAATTTAACACATCTATCTATTTACATGCCTGGTGACACAAATCAAACACGCAGCTATTTTTAATTCATCAACCGTCTGAAAACAGTATGTCCAAAATATTTACATTGCACAATCTGTAAAATACTTGGCACATTTAGACAATTACTTGTTTCTTTCTTTAATCATCTCCACAACTCACCTGGCATTGTGGCCGAATCGGGTGGAACTGACTGGAATTTTCCCTTTTCTGGAACCTCATCTGATCCAAGCAGTCAATTCTAATGAACAGCCCTTCTCCTCTGCCCACTGCTGCACTTGACAGACTCACAGACTCCTCACAATAGCTGCGGGTCAAGGTCACTAGTGAAGACTGATCAAGGACAAAGGACTGTCCAATCCAAGGGCATTTGCCCTATCTGTCATCATGCCCCCAATGCTAGTGGATTTTCAGCACTTAGCTATATTCTCTCCTATACTTTCCTATAAAGAAAAGCATGCTGCATTTTTCATTCAGTACAGGATGCTGCACATGGCTGAAACATGAATAAACACCAGAGAACACTTACTAGAACAAAATGGTCTTGTTAAAGATCAGACTTTTTTTGAAAAATGTATAAAGATGACACTTAAACACAAGTACTCCAGAAGGCAAATATCTTTGTACAAATCAGCTTTAATGACACTGATCCCCACATTTAACCAGACCACCTGACAAAACTTTAAATCTTGTAAACCATCATTTTCTAAAAATCTTGAAATGAACACAGTCTATCAGGGCTGCAAAATACTCAGTGCATTACCTAAAGGTCTCTAGTATGATACAGAGCAAAACTGAAGAGTGAATCAAATTTGACATGTTGACGTCAGTGAATCACAAAAGGGAATGGACAGTATAAAATAGAGACAATTAATTGCTTAAAGGAGCTAAGCACAGTGCAAAGCATGGTCACCAGAACTTCGACTACAAATTGCCAACTCAGGAAAAGAACAGAGCACCTACACCTTCCTTACTCTAAATTTAATGACCCCTTTTTCCTAACTTTTATACAAATGGCCTTAATGACAGATAAAAAAATAATGCAGGAGAATAGTTAAACAATTTCTGTAATACTTTTGTGTCTCCAAATGTTCGTTAAATGCAGCTGCTATAAAAGGGAAGCTGTACCATATGTAGAACAAATGAGAACTGATTACAAAACAAATGAATGCTAAGAGACAAACAGTGAACAGATTAACAGCTGTTTATGGGATGTATTTTATAAAGTCAGCAGCAGCAATTCTGCAGTTAAAGTTGCATTAGCTCTGCACTTATTACAACTTGAAAATCTGTATTCATGCATTAATATTTTATTTTGTCTTCAGATCCGGTGTAGTAACACTTTGTAGTGCAACCGACTCTTCTACAATCTTTTTTCAGCCAGCACTCACAAATGTAAAACCATCATCTTTCACAAGCACTATGTACTCTACTCAAATTCTAAATTTCACATGTGTACTTAGTCTATTAGACACTTAGCATCTGAAACAGTTTGCATAACACTATGTTGTATATCTAAGCTAATCCACAGGAGTTATGCCAATAGGAAATGAACGACGTGCCCAAATGTATCAGTTTTTTTTGCTTTGCTGCTTTGTTAGCAGTGCCTGAAGCATGACTGGGGAGCAGCAAGAATACGGGATGGGGTTCTGCCAGCAGGATGGCACTGTGAGGAAAGAGAAGAGGAACACATCAAGAGCGAGTAAACTGAGAGAACCAATTAGCTGAGGAGATAAGGAATGTGGGCATTAATAGGATATATACATATGCAACCTAAAGATGAAAAAACTTGTAAGGGTAGTGAAGTCAGGTGCCTTTGTGCTGAACATGTTGTGTCAAGTGGTATTCTGGCACTGCTGCCTTGGTTCTTTGGAGCATGAGCAATGTAGGGTGCCTTGGGGAGCATTTGAAACACTTGCAGATACCTCAGCTTCTTTTTTATAATGCACTGCCTGCTCTCATCTGTTTGTAATTTAATTTCACCCAATGTGATGCAATTAAATGATCATCAAATTAATATCTGAGGCACCGAGAATTATGCAGAATTCTTTATTTATCTGTTCAGAGAAAATATGCTTCCTCATTTTAGAAAACAAAGCATAAGTGCTAAAGGAAAAAAAATGGTGTAACCCAGACTCTGGACATTTACAAAACCAATTCAACATTCAGGTTTGAAAAACAGAAAGGGAATGGATTATTTTTCCTAATAAAATTGTACTAATTCTGTCAAGGACGGCTCATCTGAACATTATCATTGACAAAGATTGTGCAATCAATGGATGTAAATTTTAGATTTATCACTGGCTTTGAAGCGATGCTTGTTTCCTTTCAAAAACATGATATAAATAATTTAAAATGTTAATCATTTTACTTAATATGGACAAGATTTTCCCAAATTACAAAAGACTTGGACAGTTTTCTGATCTGTGCTCCCTAATTCATGATGCTGCCAGAGGAGCTTGAACTCCTGAAAAAGATAAGGTTCTAAAAGCCATTTTTATATGAAGTCATCTCAAGGTGGACAGATCAGAATGAAATGACTGAAGTCACAAGTCACTTTGGAAGACTCAAGTCTACAACCTTTAATTTTTTCAGCCTATTTACCAACTCTGATTAGTATCTATAAAAATCTTACCAAGAGTATACAAACTTTCTTCTTTATTCACAGAGGCTCATTTTGAAGATTCATCTTAGTTAATCCCAGTTGGACTTCACCCATGCTTATACAAGATTTTCAAAGAATAGAATTTTTTCCAGTGTTTAAATGGACAAGAATGGGAATCTCCAGTTTGAAGACTACCTTAATCTATATTACACTGGTTTGATCAGGTTCAGTAGTGAAGTTTGAAACGTCAGGAGGTCTTTGAACATGAACCACTCAACAAAAGACCTCTGTGGCAGATGAAGCAGGGTGGGTGACGTGAAAAATGAAGATCCTGACCCAGTGACCAAGGTGTCAGGGAGTCAGAAACTTGAAGACCTTGTCTTACCCAGTGCCTGCACAAGGGGGTGCTTTGAAACAAGCAAAGCTTACCTACGTGACCAAGGAAAAAAGCTATTGGTTTAAGTATAACTAATGTGTGTAAACTTTCTGGCGTTTCAGTGCTATTTTCTTTGTTCTGCTCCTGTGGGAAAGTACAGAATACTTATTTTGAAGAAGCTTTCATGAATCACTATGTGATTTGAGATTCTACAAAGCTCTTAAAGACAAATCTATAGAAAGGGATCTGCTGAGTAGCAGTTAGTAAATAAGGTCTTGAATTAGTCTTATTGATCCAATCCAGAGTATGCTCTCAGCCTTTACTCAGAAATGCAAGAATGAAGCCTATCTGTAAAAGGAGAGTGCAGAGAAAATGAAACACGTGGCTTACTCCTGAGCAATAGTAGGGTACTGAAGAGACCAAGCTCTAGGATTGTGTTGATAATCAAGGCATTTTGAGTACCAATTTTGTATACATCATTCATGCTGAACATCAGTCAGACATGGATGCAGCTAAAGGAGATGTGAGCTCTCTCAACCCTCTCTGTTGCTTCCTTCCACTAATGGCAGCCAGAGTTGTGTGCACATTGTGGGTCATTTGATGCAGTTGATACATTTCACAAATACAGCAGTTGTGGTGCATTTAGATTATAATTTTAGTTTGGGTTTAGGAGTGCATTTTCAAGGCCTATCTCCAGACCATGCTCATACACCATGCTTGTACTCATTTCCTGCAGCGATGTCGGAGGGCATGATGGACCAAGTGGGAATATTTGCTCCCAGAGCTCACCTAACGATGCTCCAACTGCAAAAGGCAACTGGCCCATGGGAGCAAATGTAAACCAAAGCATTGCCCCCACAAAATTTGCAGCCCTCCGTGGGCCTGAGTCCTCAGGACTGAGACTGCTTCACTTCACTGACTTGTGCTGCCCTGCACTATGTACAGATTGTGTCCCCGCATATCATTAAATCTTGTTTCACTGAACACTCTATACTCAAAGGAAAAGATGTATAACTGTGTTATTCAATTTAAGAGCTACAAATTTTGTCCTTTATATAGAGATATCCTTATTTGGCCTTACACAACATACTTAGAGAGGTACAGGCCTTGGGTCTTAAAATGACATACCCGTTAGAGGACCTAAAATTATCAAATGCCTTGGAGGACATTTGACTGCAGAGGAAAGGCTGTAAAGAGGAAGTCACAAAATATCTAGCAGCATCAAAGTGCCACAGTCTGCGAAAGAATAAAATCCTTAATCCTGATAATTTTCTTCCCTTTTTGTGTGCAATATCAGAGGAAATTTTACTAACATAGAACCCAAATAGAGGGAAGGTCAACAAAGAACTGGAGAGAAGAGATGAATTAAAAAGTGAAGACTTCCATACCAAAAACACTGACAACTCCAGATTAAGCAATTAAGCATTCTCATTTAAACTGTGACAACAAAGGACTATCAGATGATGGCAGCTTCCATATTAGTCTGCAAAGGAGGCCCATGGCATGCTGGTATTAATAAATACTAATAATCTATGTTTCAGAGGGGGCATGATACTTAAGAGGAAGCTGCAACTGCCAAATAGCTGCATGTGAAGTGCCTTGCCTTAATCTAAAGCTTTGGTAGCCTGAACATAGGAACACTAGCAGTTTTAGTTTACTAAACCATAGTTTTATCTTAACATTTTGCTCTTGCAGTATCTAATCAGGGAGAAAACTCCATACATAACCAAATTCAGATTTTCTGTATAGAAACTCCCCAGGGACCACATTCTGGGAATCAATTTGACTTTCATTAGAAGTTACTTAAAGAAAACGTAGTAAGAGAAAGGACCTAGGTAAGAGATACCCCTATCCACAGCAGAAGGAACACAAAGGTGATCAGTGCAAAGAAAGTGCTGATACATGGTAAATAACTTGTGAAAGAGGAAGATAACTACATACTCACAAATACTGATGATTTAAATACTAGCCTTCAGGCTTATACAGCTACATTTCCACCCTAAACACTCTTACGTGTGACCTCTTGTTTTAATAGCATGTTTGCAAAATATTTTTTCACTTTTTTACAATTTTTTAAATGTGGTTCAAGTTAATGATGTTACCTTTGACCCATCACTAGGAAGAACCATTACTAAACAACTTAATGAATGCTCTCGTGCTGACATTTCCCCCCCTTTATTTTTTGCTTGTGTGCAGTTGCATAAGACTATATCTATGAATAGTTTATGGAAGTTACTGAAGCCTTAACTGAGCTAAGAGATGTGTGTTCTGACAGTGAAATTTCCCCCCACACAAAATAGTCTGTGAAAGTCTCCTGATCAGATGGGCTCACTCTCTGAATATACTCCTGCCTATAGCTTATTTGTTAGATGTTATCATGCAAAATTATGCAAACTTCATATGACTGAACATTCCAGTCCTTGCAAATACACTGACACTGAATTTAGCAGCAATCCTTGATACGGCTACAAATTTAGCCAAAGTGCTTGCGCTGTTTGAGAATATGATGTGCCTACTGTATGCTCCCAAAGCTGGAAGTCAAAATGCATAAAATCACTAAGATATTTACCTGAAGGCAAAATCACACCTACTATTGTAATTTGCAGGTCATTTATGTTTATTATTGCAGGTATTGATTTACATTTTAGAGCATGTGATCTGCTCTCTGTCACAGTAAAACACAGCTACCCAATAGTGGATCTTCTTTCTACAGAGAAGAACTATTTGACTGTGTTGCTCTGTCTCTCTCCTTCTCAATGTGTTTTGCTTCCTCTCTCCTTTTGCTCCTCACTGCTCAGTCTCATCAGCTTCTCTGCCCCTTGTCTCTTGAGACACATGGGTGAGAAGGCAAGAGAAATCAAGACAGGGGAGTTTCCAGGTGAGACAGGATGGTGAGGCAGCCAGAGCGAGGAAGTGAAGCTGCTAAGGTGTCTCTTTCTTGAAGGAAGTACCTCAGAGAGATTGCAAAGGCCTTCAAGCTTAAATGTCAGGTTTCATATGTAGAAATACTAAAATGAAAATAGCTCCTATGTTAACCTGCACATTCTCCCCAACCCCTACACACTCTCAAACAAAATGAAACTGAGTATGAGAAAAAGAGTGTTAACACAGCCCTACCCTCTGCTGGCTGTGTCACTGTTGGTTGGGGCCACTCTCTTGGGCTCGTTTTCAGCTCAACCACCACTGCACAACCTTCTTGGTGGCTACATGGCTTCTCAGGAAGGTCCCTCCTGTGGTCTCTGGCACCTGGCTGCCCTTCCCAGCAGTTCCATGCTTCTGCAGGGATGCCAGCCCTCCTCATACTCTTTCACAGCTTGCAGTCCTTCTGCCTGGTCCTGCCTCTCATTTCCTCCAGAAAATACAGTTGTTTCTTCCACTGCCCTCTATGAAAGACAATATACCCCACTTGGCATGCAACAGCCCAGAGGAGGAACCAGCAGCCCAGCTTCCTGCTGCACGGCAAGTCCCTTGGGAATGACCACAACACTGGCCAACATGACAAATGAAACAGCCTCCCCTTTCCAGCAAAACC
>NW_008656350.1:14563-84924 GCF_000695815.1 Acanthisitta chloris | reverse complement strand
TTACTTCGATAGCAGAAGTTTTCTAATCAAGTAGATAATACTTTTCGACTGATGATTCTTATCAGTTCATATATCTGCTGCCAAAAAGCTTTTAAAATAAAATATGTGAACTCAGGATCTAGATAATTGCCAGAGACAGTGCTGGGTGTACTGAGCCGCTGGGAAAAGATGAAAAAAAGCTTGGAGCCTCCAACCAGACCTGAAAGCCAGACAGGTTTGCTGAAGGCTTTCCAAAAACTCTATGTACCAAGACTGGCTGAGGCCAAATACTTTCTTGAGAAAGGACAAAATAATTCTTGAGGCTAATATTCAACTCTGACAAACAAATCTGTAGAAGTTTGAGATGACTGCTTTCTATCATATAGACAATTCTATTTTGTGGTTAATACACTTTTCACATTTCCTGTGACATACACAATATACTGCATTTCAAACTTCAGTTGATAGACTGTATGAAAAAAAAAGTTCAAAAAAAATCAGACGTGGAACTGGAATCTTTGAAGGGACAAAATACTCCAGTCATACCAATCCCGGGGCTCAGAAATCAAGAGAATAAGCCTCAAAAGTAATAAAATTGATGGGAAAATTAATTATGCCTATATTTGTTTGATATTCTTAGTTGATGTAATTCATTGCATGCAATGAACACTGGCCTTATCTCTCTTTTCAGTTTTTGAACATTTGGAGATGTTATTTGTGTTACATTTTCAAGGTTTGCCCTGCAAATATGAGATTCAGGGCTGTATTTCAATTTTCAAAAGTGGAATCACATTTCTTGCATACTAGAATTAGTCATGTGTAGTACATGTGAATGTTATAAATTCCTACACTAGGTACAAACTCCATTGCTGAGGAAGGAAGAGCTAATTTGGCACATCTTTTTTATATAATATTATGCAGGGGTAAAGTCCTTTAAAAAAAAGAACTGACTTGTGAATTCTGACAAGATGAACTTAGAGAAACTATATCTGTCTATGTTCTGTTAACATTTACGATCTTAACACAGGATCCTACCACACAATGACTTAGGATTTAAAGGAGGACAGCTACTATTAAAAGATAGCAACCATTGGAGTAATACACTAAGTTCCCACTGAAAGTAAGAACCAGTTTTATTCCTTTCTGAGATTTAATGACACAGAACAACTGCCTGGATGAAGGGAGAGCAGTGGACATTGTCTACCTTGACTTCTGCAAGGCTTTGACACCGTGTCACACAGCATCCTTATCGGAAAACTTAAGAAGTGTGGGTTGGATGAGTGGACAGTAAGGTGGATTGAGAGCTGCACAGATGCAGACATTAATACATACAGAATAAAATTACTTTGGTTAGCACATTGAAAACACTGTGGGAGCATTGGAGCAGCAGAGTTCATGTCAACTGCAGGTCCTAGACAGGCACCCAGAAGTATCGGGAGCTAAGTGCTGGAGGATGCCACGTGCACAGTGCAAGGGCACCAGGTAACAGTCTCAGGGGCAGTGGCAAGCTCGGATCCCACCAGCATGCACACTGTGTGGGCCCTGGTAGCACAGGGGCAATGCAAACTCTCATCCAGAAAGAACACCTTCAGCACACTGAATCATTAGCATCATGTGCCATGCACGGCACCGGAACCACACATACATCAGAGGTGCCCTGAGTCCTAGCATCAGGCCCCTCAAGGCTGTAACCTTTTAGACTCATCTCACTAGCACCTCAGCTACTGCAGTGCCAGGAGCCTTGCTCAGCACTTAGGGCACTACTTCACTCTGTTTCTTCCCAGCAGCAAGTCAGAGGACCACTTTCAGATTTTCTGCATAGACGTTTCATTCAAAAGAGTGATGCTGCTGAGAAGGACCAAAATGAGGCACTTCCCACCCTGGTGTGGAACGGTTACTGTCTGCAGGGCAATTACTGTTCCACAGAGACTGTAATGCCATGCCACACTCTGAAAATGTTCCACCCTTGCAGAATGTTTGAGACCTTAAAACTTAATTTTATCACTATAGATCTGTAGAATAAACAAAGAGACTTAAGACCATGGGGTCAGAAGTCCTGCCAGCAAACCTACTCCAGCATGGACATCTCTCTCCATGGGGTCACAGGTCCTGCTAGGAGCATGTACCTGCCTGGGCTTCCCTCAGGGTCACAGCCTCTTTCAGGTATTGACCTCTGTGGTGTGGGGTCCTCCATGGGCTGTAGGAGGATAGCTGCTTCACCATGGTCTTCACCATGCGCTGCAGGGGAATCTCTGCTCAGGCACCTGGAGCACCTCCTCCCCCTCCTTCTGCATTGACTTCAGTACCTGCTTCTTATTTAAAGCTTTAGAAAACAACTTTTTTCTTTCCTTATTCCTGGATGAACCTGTTTTATTGCCCCTCTGACAGGTAAGACAAAGCCAAGTTAAAAAGACTCTTCTAGAGCATAGAACAAAAAATATATATGCATTACATGTGCCATCCACTCATTAAAGAAACAGATGTATTCCGCAGTTAAGAATTTTGGGAACAACTAATTTCTAAAATTGATGAATACTTTCAGACATAAAAGCCTTTGTTGGTGTTTTTAATTTTTAAAAATCAGTTAAACAGGAAAGCATTCGCATACTTAAGTATAATAAACACTGAGAAAGGCTAATTTTTAATAGCCTGGAGACCTTATTCATATCTTCAATGTCCAGAATGAAGTAAAAAAAAATAATTGCATAGCTGTAGTAGGGATAAATCAATTAGAAATACAATCAAGGAGCAAACCAAAACCAACCTCCTTCTTCCAGACAGAATTATGTTAGGCCAATTGCAGTACATAGGCAGTAATTGCCCATAGGAGAAGCCATATTTCTTTTTGTGACAGGAATGTATCTATAAAAGCATATTTCTTTTGCTGGACAATAGTGTATGCTCAGTAAAATCAACTGAATATCTGCATTTCTTGACCTGTTATTTTAAAAGTACAGCTAAAACTCTGAACAAGATTCTTTCATTAAATATTATCATAATTAATAGACATTCATTTGTGTGTGGGTAGTGCCTGAAGGCACTGACTCAGAAGAAATGCCTCACCAGATCAGACATTGCACAGAGATTAAATAAAATGACAGTCTTGCCTGAGAGGCTTTTCCGTGAAAGGTCCCAAGCCTGTGTGCTGGGCATGTGCCCATCTTGGTCTAACTGACTGCTCACAAGAGCTCTGCCCTTGTCCAACCATCAGACTACAAGAATGCACCAGGTAAGCATACTACCAGGTCCAGTCTGTCCAAGCACATCACCTAGCATTCACCAGTGCATGGCCCTTGCTAAATACCCCTTCTATTACCTCGACAAGATCCTCCTAGGACCCTGTCCACCTAGGACATGAATGCCCTTTTTCTGAACCCAGACAGACCACATCTCACCAGTGGTCAAGGTTATGGCCAAGACTGGGTCCTGAAACAAAGGACACAGAAAACCAAGTGACTCTCTTTGCCAGGACCCTCCAAAAGAAGTGCCTAAGCTGACTGTGTTATTGAGGCACTAGCAGTTTGCCCCAGACAAACCAGATTTCAACCATGGCTCACACTGGTGTTCCAGGTGACAGCTTTTAATAGAAACATCCCAAATAAAAATGTGGTACTTTCAATAATTCTTCAAGATACATAGTCTTGTCTATTTTTTTGCATAAATGGTTGTATGGGAAGCACTTTCACACTGAGCCTTCAATGTCAGATAAAAGTCCCTGTGCCTAGTCACTATCACTGAAACATCTTACATTGTTCCTAAGTTTTGATTTTAGGGTGTCTGTAACCTCAATAATGATCCTACAATACTTATGTGCTATTGTAGCAGGTACAATGAGTATGAGCCACTCACATGCTCACAGAGATCATCAATAAGACATACTTTGTTGGTCCAGCTTCCTCTCAAATCTGAATCCAAAAGGATGCTAAAATTGCCAGATAATCCTGGTCTCAGTGCATGGGCAGCCCATGCCCAATCAGGTGCACCACAGACAGGCAAGGGATCATGCCATGTATCAGTCACAGACAGCAGCATACCAGGGTGCTGGAGTTGTGACAGTGCTATTCCACCCCTGGCTGGCTCTGCTCACCGCAGTGGGACTCAGTGAGGCTGGTTGTGGCTGTATGCATGCACTTTTCCAAGGGACCTCAAACTGTGTATCAATTCAGTAGTGCAGGAGAATGTAGGACAGCATTCCTGGCAGGCACTGCTGTCCTTGATGTAGCATTCTGTTCAGCTCAGGAAAGTGCAGGGAATAAACCATCCATGCTGCAGGTATTTGGAAGACATTATATGGATGACACTGGTTCGAGAGACTTGGGGCATAATGATGTAGGCTCTGCTGCACAGGTATACGGTGCATGCCTGGCTGGCCAGGACAGCTAGGTGATCTGTTCTGCAGTGTGCAGTCTGCCAGACTGCCTGTGGGGATGTGTGCTGAAGGACTGAAGGTCCTGGGCTTGCCACAGGCATTCAAACTAAAATATTTCCATGACCTCTGTGAAATCAATGGTCATGGTCCTGATCTATTCAGTGAGGTTTCTCTCACAGGTTTCCAGTTTCTCTTGCAGGTATTCTGTCATTAACTAAAGAAGTAGCAGAAGTGCCAGTTAGGATATTCATACTGGTTTTGCAGATTTCAAGAGAGCATGTACCAGCAGCCCACCTATCTCAAGCAAGCCTCATACCAGTGCTGGAATGGAAAGACAGACCCATTTCTGTGGGACACCAGAGCTCTGCCTCAACAAGCACCACAAAAAAACCTCCCTTTGCTACTTCCCTGCCAAGACAAACTTGCCAAGAGAGCCCCACTGGTACAAAAGTGCTCTGTTCCAACAGCACACGGCTGTTACCATGATGCATATAAGAAGGCATTATAAAGATACAATTTTGTGGAATCTGTATGCTATTAGAGGCTTATACAGAAATATACTGCTTATACAGAAAAATGAAATTCAGTATGATTATTCACTGATTGTATACAACTCAAGTCCATCATACAAAATGTTGTTTACACCTGCTGTTTAATTGAATAGCAGGCTTTGAACTTTCTCTTTTTAAGCATTCAGTTTTATTTTAAAACACTGAAGCAAAGAATCTAAATATGGGTTGGGCCCTCGCCTTGTATTTTGATCTCCTTTATTCTGCAAGAAGCTGTGAAGGCTGAAAATATATATCAGTAGTGGCCTTTGTAGTATAAAAATCTATTTTCAAGGTACAGTTAAGGTTAATAGCCATGTTGCTCTTGTTTTTCAGAAGCTCATTTAGCAGCACAATTATGATGATGATGATGATTGATTAGTAACTTCTGTCTTTTAGCTCAAAAAGCACCATTCCTGACTGGCTAACTATAAATGCTGTAATGATCATTAACACTGTTGCAGGAACCACTGCCAAAGTGATAAATAGATTTGGTTTACATTAGCTACCAGTCTACAAGTATCATTTGACCTCATTAATAGATCTAATCAAGTCTGGAGTTGTGTTCCCTAAGAAAGAGGACTCTCCTTTCCAGAACAAGAACTCCATGGCTTTTTTCTATTCTCCATAAATACAAAAGGTGAAATTTTGTTCCATTCAGATAAGGTCACAATTATCTCGAAAATACTTTGTGCAAATGCTAGGCATTCAAGTTTGCCTTACATTTTGTTCAGTCTGGAAGAAATTAAAACTGCTCCTAGGATGCATTAAAAGCTACCTGCACAAGACCAGTGAAGCTGTGTTTCTTGGAGAAGTGGACAGTTTGCTGAAGAAACTAAGAACATGACATTTATGTATACAGGTCAGTAATTTCATGCTAGGATGTTGAAATTATATCAAAATTACATGGCTGATATACACACACAGCTCTTCAGGTCTGTGGAAAGACAAAGCTGCAGATTGCATTTGATGCCTTTAATCCACATTTCCTACATACTGCTGTTTCTCATTTCCTTCATCCTTACTTCTATGTTTTCTAATATGTTTTCTCTTATGTTGTGCTTCAGTCTTCTGCTAATTAGCCTGAATAATTAACTTACGTGAGCTCTACTCAGACCTTATATTCAGCTAGGCCATGGGTATGTGTTACAGCTGTAACCCAAAGATGAGAGTTTAGGGGATGATGTGGATCAGAAAGAAGCCTGGAAGAGACTATTTCACAGCATACATATCATCCTGAAGGACAGCACAAAATGTTCTTGTACACTGTGGATTAATATAGTTAGTTTGTACCAAGGCTTTTTTTGTTGACTTATCAAATGAAAGCGATTACTATCCGTTTGCCTTTTAAGCCAGCAACTCTCCCTAAAAATATCATCTAGTACTTTGATCTTCCTTTTTAAAAAACACCCAAACCTGACATAAAGTAGAGGGTGAAGTATGACTCTGCAAGGGACAAAAGAGGAACATAAAAAAAAAAAGAATTTTCATCAATTTCTGTATTTTATTTGGTGACTACTGCTGATAAAATTTAGCAATGTTGATAAAGGGAATCAGAAATCTGTTCTCTACTCTCATTTTGGCCTATAGTTTGAATTATTTCCTACACGATGCAATGACTTCAGCACGAGTTAGATGTGCTGTCATACATTAAAGCTTCTGGCTGAATGAAGGAATTTAAGCCTCTCAATTTACTGGAGAAGTGCTCCAACTATCAGATTAATATATAAAGATTATCTATATTAAGAGTGGTGAGCTGTGCTACCAGAAGACCTATCTACTCCTACTCCCATTCGCAAAATAAAAAGGGCTATAGGCACCTGTCCTTCAAAGGGAAATTTTCATTCCCCAGTGTTAAGTGGACAGATGAACCATTCTGCTGCTCTGAGACGTGCGAAGGATTTCAGACGAAAGCCCTCCATTTTAAACCCCTGTATCTGGCTTGCTGCTGGACAGCCAGCCTGGGAGGCCTTTCATTGTTCTGAGACCCTTTGATTCCCACCTGTGCTGAGTTTGAAGGCCAGCCATGTAATACTAAATGCAGGCTGCATGGTTTTCTCAAATGATGTCAGTCATTTTTCCTGGATATGACAGAAAGAAATAAATTCCCCCTCTCAGTACCAGACTCCACCTTTGATTATCTGCAGTAGGTGTCAATTTTGCCTTGTGCTGCCCGAACGAAAACCAGATACATTCTAGGCACTTACATCCTTTATGAGATCTAATTGTACAAGCTCAATTTACAGAAAGAGCATCCTTTCCTCCATCCTATTGACGACGAGTGTGCTTGGCACAGATTGATCCTACAAGTATATCCAGGCCAGACTTTCATAGAATCATAGAATGAATCAGGTGGAAGAGAACTCAAAAACCATCAAGTCCAACCCTATTGTGGTTACTAGATCACGGCACTAAGTGCCACATCCAGTCTTGTCTTGAAAACCTCCAGGGATGGTGAATCCATCACCTCTCTGGGCAGCCCATTCCAATGCCTGATGACTCTCTCTGTAAAAAATCTCTTCCTAATACCCAACCTAAACCAACCCTGGCAGAACTTGAGTCTGTGCCCTCTTGTCCTACTGCTGGTTGACTGGGAGAAGAGACCAACCCCCACCTGACTACAACCTCCTTTCAGGGAGTTGTAGAGAATTATAAGGTCTCCTCTGAGCCTCCTCTTCTCCAGGCTAAACAACCCCAGCTCCCTCAGCCTCTCCTGCACTAAGTGAAGCATTCCTGTAAGGGCACATTGAAAACTCAATGCTGAAATGTCATGCCTTCTTCTGCTCATTGGCAACAGAATAGGAAATGAAACCTACGCCAGCTTTGAAAATCAAATATTAGACTTTGCTACAGGAAAGAGTCATCAGGGTCTGACTCAAACGTTCTATACTAGACTTGGATCTACAGTCATCTGGTTGAAATCACTTCTTGTTCATTGTTTCTTATCTTTGAATTGCCTTCTGGATGATGATTTGTTAATTGCCATTGTCAGAGAAAAGTATTACTTTCCTTTTACAGACAGGAAGCCAGCAGATTATGACCTGTGACTTCAGGAGAATGCCACTGACAAAAAATACCACTAAAACTTGAGAGCAACCAATCTAACCCGACACTCCACGTACATTCCTCTCCTGAGACTAGCATACATTCTATTACAAAATAAATTTTCCACTCTAGTAATGCTTTGCTCCAGTATTTACTGCCAACCCCAGCAGCTGCTCTACATGGAATAATTTTCTTATTGCTATTTAACATCCACCGCATCCCCTCACTGTCAAAAGTGCATCCCACTTATTAAAATCATTTAATTAAACTCTATTCTTCTTATTGGATTAATTTCATTGCTGCTGATCAAAGAGGCATCAAATCTTAAAATTAGAAGTACATAGCAGAGTTCTTGCTTCTGTCTCTCAATATATACAATTGGATTTGAAGTGATTAACCTCAAGTTTATCGAGAAAGAGAAATAAAAATTAAAAGGGAATGCCAAAACTAAGCCTAGGAAAAATAATCACTTCTGGAATTAGAAGTCATTCTGCTGAAATCAATGGTCATGGTCCTGATGACTTCTGTCCAGTGAGGTTTCTCTCACAGGTTTCCAATTCCTCTTGCAAGTACTTTGCCATTAACTAAAGAAGCAGCTGTGCTGTCTCTTAATAAGAACTCTGCACTAGCTAATCAACAATTCTTTCAAACCTGTAGCATCACCACTAATGAACAATTAATCCTCCGCCTCCTCAGAACTGAGTTAAGCTTGGAACAGAAAAGGAAAGGCAACAAAAGAAAATGGGCTCTGTGAAGCATAAAGAAATAAAATGATCATAAAGAAAATAAACATTAATGGTAGATGAGCAATCCATAAAGTCCAAAGCTTGCAAAGATTGCATTGGAAAGTAAGTGCTCTAAAGGAATTTAAAGAAGTATAAATGGCATCTTAGAAAGATTTATTTAAGAGTGAATTAATTCTTCAGCACATTTTCCTTTTTTATTCCCTTGCATAAGTCTCTTGGCCTACTTCACGTTTTGCATTTGGTGCCATAGGACAATACCAACACATTAATCTCTAAGTTATACTTGTCCTTCCACAGTGATTATTCCAGCAAGCAAAATGTTAACACATTTAAATTACTACAACTGAGATGGTGGTTTGTTATTGGCTGAAAGTGCCTTGAAAAAGACTAATAATGATACACAGATGCAACTTTGCATCTGCAGTCTAATTAAAACTAATCTCATTAAATATGGTGCATCTGTAAAGCTGCTTGGGCACTGCAGAGAACACACAGAATTCCTTTTATAGCTGGACAGAGCATCCAAGAGCCAGTGTGTCTGTCATTTCACTTTATTTGGAACCACTTCAATAGCAGGTGAATAACCAGCAAATAAATTCTCTGTAGAAGCTTTGGCATTGTTCATTCACAGAAGCAGTGATAGTGTATCCGCAGATACAATACAACAGCAACAGAGACCTCATTGACTGGTGGAGGTAATGTCCTTTCATTACACAAAATGATATAGATGGTAAAAAAAAAAAGCTTGAAGCCATAAGTCATTCTTTAGTCTCATGTATTAAGGCAGAACTCCATGAAAATCCACTTTTGTAGATATGTTATGTTACTGACATGAGTAGTCCACAGCAAAATCAGGCATCATCAAAACCTTGTACTGTTGGGAGATTTCCTTTAAAATGTTCTTATTTCAGAATTTTTTTTTTTCCTGGCAAATAAACATTCCACAAACATTGCATTCAGTATGAAAACTTATTGCTCTCCATTGAAATTCTGCCCTAAGTGGTTCTAGCACTGAAAACTAAAATGGCCACAAGGTAATAAAATAATATCTTTCCCTCTCAAAAATTCAGGTAAGAAACTTCATGTTAGAAAACTGTCTTAAAATGCAAAAAACAGCTATACTCAGATGAAAGAAGGTCAAAGGAGGACAAATCATGATAAAAAGAAAATGTCATCAAAACATGCTTCCATGAGGTGTTCCAGCAGACAAAAACGCTCTGTGCATTCCCAACTTAGAGAAATAGTCTGAACTCTCTTGATCCTACTGCAACCTAAAATAACTATATCTGTTCAAAGCCAAAGATAGAAATGTATGGTGCTTGGCAGGAGTCTAAATCCATGCGGAGTAAAGAGGCTTTCCAGATATCATTGTTTTTCTTCTTTTTCCCCTTCTCAAGGCACACCAGATTGCTAAAATGTTGAATTTAGTAATATCCAGACTGCTAAAATGTTGAATTCCAGTATGTCCTTGACTCTGTGAGGCAGGCATGGCTCTCTAGTCCTGGGCAATTCTCCTCATCAGACCACACTTCGTGTTAGAACAGATTCATGGAGTGAGAGCATGCAAGAACTATACCGTAGAAAAGATGCTTTCCTAGAAGGTCAACAAATTGACTCTTCTTACCATTTTAGATGAAATATTCACTATATGAAAAATTAAAATAGGCTTGAGAGCAGAGCTCTGGAGACGTCCCCCACAGAACAATGTTTTTGAGTCCCTGGGTTTCTCTCAGAGGATTTCTGTGTCAGCCACAGTGAGACAGATGAGTAATGCATTCTCCATGCAGCCTAACCTTTAGGCCATAGGCTATCTCTTCTCTATGGGGTGAGATCCATGAGTTTAAACTCGTCTAGGCTGAGCAAGCCATGTTCTTCCTCAGCTCATGATGGTCCCTTAGCAACTATCTTTATTGCAAAATAAAATTGGTGACAACACTATTAGCATTTCCTTTTCCTTCTTCAGCCCTACTGTAGTTCCACCAGCTACAAGAACAAAAAATACAACCTCCAAGTAAAAGAGAAACAGATATGACAGATAAATCCCATAGTAAAAACTGGGTCTGCTGTTTGAAAAAAAATGTACACAGAGGGCTCTGTTATGAAAAAGAAATCATAAATGATGAAAATTGTCAAAATTGTCCCATTTAAGTAATTTGCTGCCTGATAAGTAGAGCTCCAATATGAGTCCTTTCAGTTATAAATAGTTCCATTAATTTCAGCAAAACTATGCTGAATAATGTTTGTAGGATTACATCTCGAGGTGAACTTAGTGATACACAGGGAAAAAGCACTGCATGTTTGTGACAGCATTCCTATAACCTAGGAAAGGTAAGTGTGGTGGTTCATAGAAAAGGGATATATTGCTAAGTCATAACTGATTTTCAGTCCAAAATTGCTAATCAAATAGTAATTTTCATGGTATTTTTCTATACCCCAGTGTGAAATTTACTGCATTGTAGAAGCTTGCAAAAGGCATTTTTCACAATACCAAACCGGTATTAAGGTGAGGTTTAATGTGTTGCACAGGCTGTCACAGAGGCCCATGAAGCAGAATGAATATTCCCCTCCGTGAATATCTGCATCAATGGTTAACAGTACCATGCACTACATTAAAAAGCCTTAGGGTAACAGAGACTTCCAAAAGAAAGTGGTTTTTTTCTCCTAAATATGTAACATGAAGAAAAGTTCAAAATGAAGGGAACTTCAGATCTGGATTTTCTTGATGTGTCCTGATGTACTGCACTGGTGAGACTGCTCTTTGAGTACTGTGTCCACTTCTGGGCCCCTCACTTCAAGAAAGACATTGAGGTGCTGGAGCGTGTCCAGAGAAGGGCAATGAAGCTGGTGAAGAGTCTACAGAAGAAGTCATAAGAGAAGAGGCTGAGGGAGCTGGGGTTGTTTAGTCTGGAGAAGAGGAGGCTCAGGGGTGACCTTATAATTCTCTACAACTGGCTGAAAGGAGGCTGCAGCAAGGTGGGGTCGGCCTCTTCTCCAGTCAGCTAGTGACAGGATAAGAGGGCATAGCCATAACCTGCGCCAGTGGAGGCTCAGGTTGGACATCAGAAGAATTTCTTCACTGAAAGGGTGACCAAGCATTGGAACAGGTTGCCCAGGGAGGTGGTTGAGTCATCATCCCTGCAGGTGTTCAAGAAATTACTTGGATGTGGCACTTAGTGCTGTGCTGTAGTTGAAGATCAGCCAAAGGTTGGCCTTAATGATCTTGAAGGTATTTTCCAACCTAAATGATTCTGTGATTTTATTGCAATATCATATATTTCCTAAGGAATGGAAGGGAGACTGTCAAATAGATCATTGTTTTTACATTGCATTTTGATTCCGGTGCAATTTGCAGCTTTTAGAGTGTGGTACAAATGTGGCTGTACATACACCACATTAAGAACAACGCATGCATTCTTTTTTCATATGTTATTTAATAATTAGTCATTATTTGTTTACAGTTTATTTTTACTTATCTCTACTTTTATTCTTGTATTATTTTGATCACATGCTTCTCCCATGTTCACTCAATATACAGTATTCATAAGACAACCTGCTCTTATAATACATGAAGGCTTTATTATGACTCAGCCACCTGTGAATTGTCTTTAAATCAGCACAGAGTTTGAAGCCACCATAAATACAGAATGGTAATTTATATATGGTAAAAAGCACGTAAGATACAAGACACAGTAAGATAGAAATTATTTTTTAAAACAACATAGGACATCTAGGGATATCTGACGTAAAGTTTCTAGCTTCTTCTAGACTTCAAAGTCAACTATATTGGTAAGCACAACAATTGATAAAATGCAAATCTCAAAGTTGTGCTGCCTTTTTAATAATTTCAATAACCAAGGAATGCAGCACAATAATATTAGTTTGCCAAATTATCTCCGAAAGAAATCTGAAAATATTTGCCATCCTTTCTGATTGCTGACATTAGCACATTACCATGCAGTACAGCAAAATTAGGGTTTGTTTGGTGAAATCTCAAAATGGGTTTCCAGAAGGCAGTAGAGAACTTGTGTTAATTTTATGTGACAGTTTGTTTTTAATCTGACTTGTCAGAAACTCCTGGATCAGACAGGTGTTGAGGAGCCTGTGCTTGAACTGAGGAAAATGAAGACTCCATCAATACTCCTATTCAATGGAGCTTCAGAGCCAAAGTTGTGGCCACATACAGGCACACTACAGTATATGAGAAGTACAGTTGGCAGAGGTAAAAATGAGCCAATAAACTTTTTTGTTATGGTGAAATAGTCCTTTGATAAGGATAAAGTTTTTGTTTCTGTAGGCTGCCATATGCAGTAAGCTGTGACTAGTAATAAACTCATCCCAAATCATAAATAATTTATGTTGGCAGTGTCGTCTCAGGAGACTCCACTAATCTAAGTGAAGCTAGTTACATTTATTCAGGCACATCATGGTAGAGGTGACACTTGATGAAAGAAGAAATCCTTGCCTGAAGCAAAATTAAATGCCATTTACCTCACTGCTAATGGCTTAGATTCAATATCTCAGCAGTGGCTTCCACAGATTCAACTACTGAAGAGTTAAAAATACCACCCCAAAACAAACCTTATTAAACAACTCTCTAGTCACAGTATTTTAACTACGGCAAACATGTAGACTATATTTTTGATTGATAGCCCTTTTATCCCTTTATGAAAGCAGTTTCTCACAGGCATACCCCTTGCAACTGGCTAGGAGTTACTTAATTGGCCTCATATGCCTTCAAGTTGAGCCAGCTCATGCCAGGGAACTACCTCCTGGAAGCCAGCACTGCAACCAATTTTCCTTTGGCTTCTCTCTAAACTTGGCGATGCTGCAATTTATCCTGGCTTGGCTCAATTGCTGATCCTTATCTGAGGTCACACACAATTCCGCAGACTGCCACTGACATGGCAGGGTCATATGCAACATACTTTTCTGCCTCGCCTTCCAAAAATGTTTCTTGTCCAACTAGTAGCATAATTAGCAGCAGTTAGAAAACACATGAGCAGGGATACGAGGTTTCTAGTTCATGGTTCAATGCAGGAACATTCAACATATTCATGGCATAAACAACCACTACCAGGAGCCCTGTTAGTCTTGACAAAAAAAACAGCAAGTCCTACCCTCATCATTTCTGTCTCTGTGACAAGAAAAAAAATGTACATTTTACAGTACATTAGCCTTGAAGCTACTAAAAAACACACATCAGTATTTGGTTTGCTTTGCTAAAATGTTAGCTGAATGCTTTTCACTACTCCTTAGCAAGCTTTGTGTGAAGTAGAGGGAAAAGTGGACAAATGTTGGTTTATATTTATTATTTTTCATCAGAATTATCCTATGGCAGACAGAGAGCCTGGAGAACAGAGAAGAGACTAGTCCTGTCAGGGAGCCCTAAGCCTCTCAGTAATGTATCAAAAACATTTCAGAGGCTTCAGCTTTCCTGCTTTCTTCTGTAACTGTGTTCTCCATGAAAGTCTTTGCATAGCAAAACTGTGTTTTTTTCTGGAGAGGAAGGAAGTGTTAATGCGGTAAGAAGGTTCCTGTGTGATGAGGGAACCAAGAAAAAGTAAGGAAAAGAGGCAGGAGAAATGGATTATAGTTTACTTTCAGACCACAGACATGACCTCTAACGCTTACAAGTCATGCATCTCATCAACATGCTCTGTAATAGTAATTCTCAAAATATCAGACCTATTGACATGGAGATTGTGAAGACATATGCTGACCATGACTAATGGTCATCTGTCTGCTGGAAGCAAAGAAAAAGTAAGGAAAAGAGGCAGGAGAAATGGATTATAGTTTACTTTCAGACCACAGACATGACCTCTAACGCTTACAAGTCATGCATCTCATCAACATGCTCTGTAATAGTAATTCTCAAAATATCAGACCTATTGACATGGAGATTGTGAAGACATATGCTGACCATGACTAATGGTCATCTGTCTGCTGGAAGCATGCACCTTGATAGTACACTGTTTTCTGGTCTTTTTTTTTTTTTTTTTTTTTTTTTAGAAAAGGCAATTTTAAGTTCACCTAGCATCAGGAATATCAGAGATATTTTACAGCTCTCAGTTCTCTGCTTCCAAAATGTCAGTACAAACCCTTTATTTTCCTTGCATCATAAAATATTGTGGGAAAGCACTGTTTTGCTACATCAGGAATCCTCACTGACACTTCAGGCTCCTCATGGCTCCCAACTCTCACTCTGACAATGCTCTATGAGTAACAAACTTCTGTTATATAACAACCTCACGATTTAGGTCTAGTAATTTAAGTTTGAGAACTGGACAGTAAGTGCAAGCCCCAACACTTATGTATTTTAGTCCTATGCTGATGTAACTATATTACAGATTGTCTTTACCTCTTACAAAAACCAAACCAAAATAAAATAAACTTTGAAATATACCTTCTGCTGATCTATTAAAAGTGATTCATTTCAGCATATAGGATGGATACAATTTATGCTCCTAGCACTTTATAATTCCCCTCATACCAGGGGAAAGATTAAAGAAGTCTGCACAAGGTACTATCAGTAGTGTTCGAGGCAATCTTATAATTCTGTCTGCAAGGATTGCAGCACTGCTGGGGGCCAGCCAAGGAAAAAGTCTTGAACCCTGTGACAGTCTGATGCTGACTTTCAGATGCTTCCCAGCACCAAAACTGAAAGCAGGGAGGAATTAGTGGGGCATCACATCCACTACTTGCTCACTGCTACAGTACTCCAGTATATCCACCAAACAGCTGAACAACTCTCTAAAGTTCTTGGATGACCTTAACTCAGAATAAAGCTAAACAACATCATCTGCCAGTATCCTGGATCCCTGTGAGGCATGGAAAGCAGCACCATGGTGGCCTGCTTCCCCCTGAGCCAGTAATGCTGGGGAACAGCAGTGTAGACACGCTGATGCAAGGGCTGCTATCCTTTGGAGGAAGCATAAAACCAACATCCTTAGCTTTTGTGATGATGAAAGATCCCCTGGGATTTTCCCTAAAGGATTATAATGCCTTACAGCCCCATCCAACTCTCATTAAACTAAATGGAAAGAACCTCAATCTCATCTGTGGAAATTGGATGTTTGCAGGGTTGGCTCGAGTCCCAAGTGAGGTAATTACATTCTTCCACTGGAAAATTTCAGTGTGTGTCCCTTCTGTCCCAAACGATCTCAGAGTAGCACTCTACTGAACAATTAAACTAAACAACTGCCCTCAATGCACCTTTTTTTGACAACGATCATGAAAATATGTGTTGTGATAATAAGCCATGTGACAAAAGTGGGTACAACTCTCAGCAAGCTGCCTACTAAAATGAAGTGGAAGATACAAGAATTACACTGGTATTTATGAAGTCTGAGAAGAAATTTGCTACTACCACCATACATGTGTGTGATACATGTCTCTAAAATTACATCAATTATAGAATCACAAACTTTTAAAACAACCATAGCAAAAGTAAAATTAATTTACATTAAAATATGAATTAATTATCAGTTCATCAGGTAAATTACAGAACATATTAGAAATGTGTTTGCAGTTTTTGATCCTTCAAACCACTTGTGTGCAACAAATTAAATTTGATGCATTATTCGGGAGCTTAAAGGATAGTACACATTTAAATACCTTAGCAGGTTAAACCTTTTGAGATTCTAAAATCTGCTGTGTATCATTTCAGTACCTGAACTGAGACTGCATATCAACATTACACTTGCATGGGTGTATCAAGTATGAATGCACTTCTGTTGCCTTTTAGGTTATTACAGGAGTGGTGTAGGTCAGTCAAGAAAAAAGACTTGAAAACAAGAATAAACTTGTTCACCAATTTGCAGTCATCCTGCTCTGCAGGGTTCAGCTAGCGTTGCTATGCCTTCAGGGATTCGTTCTCACAAATTATTTTATGTAATGGGGACACAATTTAGGGGATTGGTTGCTTGTTTTTAAAGAGGACATATTTTCTGTTCCTTTTCTAACAGGAATTATTGAGATATGTATTCAATATTCATCTGAATAAAAATGCTTCTTTTAATTAGCATTATAAAATTATAGATAATTTTCTTATTCTAGGTGGCAATGAGAAGTAGTAGTGATGTTGGACAGATCTGTGCACCCTGCAGAATCAAAGCCCAGCTGTCAGTAGATTCCTAACAACAATGAGCTGTTGCAAATCAAGGATGTTGCATAGTTCAAACACTTAGGTTAATGCATTAACTGAACAGAAAATAGATTTTTGTAAATAGTTTCCCTTTTCCATTTTGTCTCTTCCTGCATACCTATATTTATACCAAGAAAAGCAGTGTGCAGGAGTATTTTTATACAGTATGTTAAATAAATGCATAGCTGTATCAGAAGTCAATTTTAACACTTCTTCATGCTCCGTTATCACCGTTAATGCTATGCCCTGAGTTCAGGTAACATTTTTTCTGCCCCCTGGTCCTCTCCACTCACCATACTATTTCCTGTCATCCTGGCCACCTTGCTGTCCTAGGACTTAAAACTCATCAATAAATATTTCATAAGGGAAGAGAATTTAGAAATTGGTATTCTGGAAAAATTTCCTATGAAGTGATTACCATCACTGAGTTGTAATCTAAAATGCTATGCTAGGCTGAAATGTATGAATAGCAAGCTTGCCTTATTTTCGTCTGTCCTTCTTCTTTTGCCCTTGCTGCAAGCGTATCTTCACCCATGGCATATTACAAACAAATAACTGACTCCAGAGTTGAGATCTGAAATGCTATATTCCAGATTAGAGCATGTTCACTGAAAATTGGGTACTGAGGTTTTAGGAAACATGATAACTGGTTTGGGAGGAAACATGAGTTTGAAACCTAAAGAAGAAACATGCCTGAATGCTGGGTTACTAAGTATATTGCTTGTGGCTTTTCATGTGAGTTCTGTCTAGAAGAAAAATGTTAATAAATACATAAAAACAACACAGAAGGAAAAGAGAAAATCCAATGAACTCTGGTAAGGAAGGACCATAAAAATAACTGTACAAAAGGTGTAAAAATTATTGCCAACATTGTTGGTTAATGTGAAGAATGCACTGCCTCTCTATAAAGTGTTTCCAGTACAAACAAATCTGATGCCTGCCCTAGTCCTGGAGGTTTCCTCCCTACTGGGATACAGGCATATGGATGTTTCTGCCATAGGTCTAGGGAAAAGAAAGCTTTTCATGTGGAAATGACTTTCAAACTAACTGGGACCTCACTAGTTTTTGAATACACCTTCTCCCTCCCTCTTCAAGGAACTGCCACCTCTACTCCAAATGAATGGTTTGTGTGGCTGCTTGAAACTGCAAAACAACATGGGAACTGCCAGCAAAGAACTAGGAAGATCATTAAGGACAAAGCCTAAGACATGAGACCCAGGTCTTCCTGAGACTAAAAGAAAACTAGCTTGGATCTGCCTTTCCTTCAGGAATAGCTAGGAAGTAAACGGAGGATTCACGTGGCAATATTCTGTAGCCTAGTACGAGATATTTGCTTAAGAGCAAGGAGTCCTAAATACCCAGTCTCATTTGCTCATTTTGTCAAATGGCATTTCACAGCAAAATGCATATCCTGTCCTTCAGCCATGTCTCTGGCCCCTGCTGTTCATCAGATTGTACAGACAGAAGAGAGTGAAACAATCATTCCCCAAGTGAGATAGATCAGGTCTCTAAGGCCGGGGAAAGTGTTTTCAGGTTGTGAATGTCTGCTAAAAGGGCCTAAACTAGGACTCTTCCTAGATATCAGTCTGTGAGGCCAGAACCTTTGTAGACACTAGTTTTTCCTTCTGGATAGACGTGGGCCTCCTGTTTCTGTGCCATTCTGAAGAGGACAAGTCATGTAACTCAGATCTGTGAATTCAACTTCCAGAGCCTGATTCCTAAAAGCTAAGTGTAGAAACCCTGATAATTTCTGGAGTTCCTTTTTCAGATGTGGGTTGAAATGCCTCTCCCATCTGGAAAGATAAACTTAATCTTTCATTTTGGTTGCTCTCACTTCAATAGGAATTTAGTGCCAGCTACAGTACTGAAACATGCCCCCAGACGATATAGGGGCTGCGACCAAATTTGAGAGCTCTTGCTGAAGTTGATAATTAAGATCAAATTCAGACTCAGAAATCTCCAAAGGAGTACGCAGATGGCTTGCTCAGATGCCAGCTGGAACTCAGCCTTCATGAGGCAGTCACTGAAGTTCAACAGCACAGCTTCTCCTGTGGAGTCAGAGCAAAGTCTACCCATACCAAGATCCTTCTGAAGATCTGAGGCCACCTCCACAGCTCTTGCAAACAGCCTGTATGTTCTGGAAGCAGTGGTGATGTTCAGATCTAGATCCATGCTAGATCTTGCTTGAAATACAAGCTAAGACAAAAAACGTGATAGGAATGCATGAAAGGACACTATGGACCCACAGCATTCCTGAAAGCTCCTGTTGGTAGTCAGCAAATTAGTATTTCACTCACCTTGGCAATGTGGCATTGATGACCAGATATTTTAAACAATTCATACACCAATAAAGGCATTCTTGACTCTTTAAAAAAAGTTTAAAAAACATATATCAATGAAAAAAAAAAAGAGCATTATTTATTTATAATCCCTCAGGGAAGACTTTAGTTTGGATAATTCTCAGCCACAAACTCACACAGTTCTAAGCACAATAGTTAACAATAACAATAAAGAATGACATTCTATTGTTCAACTGTGCCAATTTACAACAGTTCCTTAGAATAACAATGCCTTCATTATCTACCCTTGGTTCTCATAAATACACAAGAGAATATCTTCTAGCTTGCCACAGTGCCTAGGCACAGGTAGCTGAGGTAGGGATGGAATATCAGTCTTAACTGTAATTTCTGTATTTTCACTACTCATTTATACCAAACAATTTTAAAGCAAATCTACTAACCATAGTCACCAGTCCTTTTTATCTTTTATGCAGCACACTGCTGAGAATGAGTCTTAAAATGTATTCTCAGTTTTAAGTTCAGAACAATCATTCCATGAACTGTCATTTTTGGAGCAAGATTACAAACAATTATAACACCTAATGTGTAATTCTGCAGCACTTCATCTGCAGGTAAGTTTGAAAAAGACTAACAAAGATTGTGTTTATTTTATGCATGTGAACACAATTTTAGTGCACTTTCCTTCACACAAAGTATGGAAATTTTAAGATACATTCCTAGAACTGAAAAGAAGCCAGCAACCATGTTCAGTTTTCTGTTTGTAAATTGAATTCTCTACTCAATTTATAAGGCACTGGTACAACTCAACATATTTACAGTGCAATAAAATACCCACCAGAGACATTGTTACTTACAAAATAATAATCACAGTGATGTGCTAGAGGAGACTTTTGGGGGTATCCTGGCATCCCTTGTTAAAACCCCATCACTAAACCAAAGGGAGGTGCTAACCCCTGTTTCTGCTATAGATGAGGTTCATCCCCTTGGCTTTAAAACTTAATCTGAATGAGGTTTTTTTGTTTGACGTTTTGCTGAAGTGTTTTCAGGATCATGTATTTTATAGAACTTGCTTTCTCCTTCCCTTTCTTTGAGGTTGTACAACTCAAAACCAACTGCTGTTCCTGAAAACAGTGTTTCAGACACATGCAATCAATAATGTATAATTCTGTTTGACACTGAGGTTACCTTCCCAGTGTGCTTCTGGCTCAGAGACAGTATTTCCTTTCAGACAATGCAGTGCATTCTCAAGGTGATACAGAAGAGGACATGGGTTTAGCATATGACAGGCTTTCCCTGTGCTGGGGATGGAGGGTGATGCAGTTGGTGCTCTGATTCAAGTTGTAAGAATTTGCTCTTCTGAATTCCCCTTTCCTCCTTGGCTTGTCCACAGAGCCTCTTGGATATTATCTTTAATGGCCAGTGTAGGAAGAGGGTCCTCCCTCAGTCCTAAGTGCAGCTGAGTTTGCTTTGATTGGAGGAGGTTGTGTCTCTACCCATGGCTGGGGCATTGGAACTTGATGATCTTAAGGTCCTTCTGACCCAAACCATTCCATTATTTTATATAACCTTCTGGCAAGCACGTGTGTTTGCCAGTGCTTGAGCCAGCTACAGTCTGCAGCAGCACTTTTAGGTCATGCTAGAGCAGTTTGCACTTCTAACAGCCTGAGGTTCCTCGCTCAGTCCTGTATGAGGATCAAACTGGCAGCTGTCATGGATCCAAAAGTTTAAGCACAGGAAATGTTAAGGGGAGCCTATCAGAAGGCATATGAAAATAACTCATGGATTGCAAAAATGTAATAATGTGAAAGAACAAAAAATTCTTCATGACAGAATCAATCATTAAAATATTGATGGAGTACAGTTTGGTGGGAGTCTGACACCACACAATATTCCTTCCAGACAGGGATTTTCATCTGCTTCTTGACATTTACACTTTCATTCTTCCACCCCTTGGTATCTATTTAGACACTTGGGATTTATGAGCTGTATTTTCAGGAGTCCTAATTTAAAGCAATCAAAATATGCTGGACCCCTAAAAATAATGAAGGCATTTTCATATTCTGAATTTATGAAATAAATTCATTTTGGATTGTTTTGAATTTTGAATTGATATTTTGAATTAATTTTGAGTTGAACTGGTTTTGTCTCACGATATTTGTTGTCTTCTGGATGTGTGTGGGCAGTATTTTCAAGCTTTCCCCTATCAGCACGAGATCTAGAAACTTGTATTTAATGGAAAAAAAATAAAAATGCTGAAGTTCTCAAGTAATCACAGCACTCCAGGACTGGGGGTTCAAGGAGAAAACAAAGTAGTCTGAGATTTGCATTTAAATTGCTATATTTAGAAATAATGATTTTTCCCCCTCTATTATTGTACTGTAATAGTTCTGTCTTGTACTTGTTCTGTGTTCCAAAATTGATCCTTATTTCTGATTTCCCCTGTTTCTTCAGAGTGTAATGCTTCATGTATTTGCTTGGCATGAGCAACTGCGAATGATTTGATGATAGGAAGGGAGACAGGAAGACTTCAATTCATGCCTTCCCACTTCCTCCAGCTCTGGTCTTCAGACTTTCCTGAATGCCAAGAAACTTCTTTATTTTCCCCTAAATCTCTCCTTATAAATATTCTTTGCCAGGTTACCTAAATAGAGTTTGCCAATGTCAGACTGTTCCTAAACTGAGAACTCTGCTTATTGCTTTGACAAATCTATGCGTGTGTGTATACATACACACATACATACATACATATATATATATATATGTGTGTGTCTGTTTGTGTGTGTGTGTGTGTGTAGATGTATATATGTGAACATATGTATACACAGTCCTCATTTCTGCAGGTAGTCAGCTATTATTCAAGATGCTCACTGAAGCAGAGATTCAATTTTTTCCTGCCTAACCTAAGATCTTAGGCAATAAGTAACATTGCTATGTGCCACAGAACTATAAATAAAAGCAATTGCTGCAAACTTTATTCTGATTTTATGGTATGTTTCCTCTATAAATCCACTTTTTAAATCTGAAAGGATTCTATTATCAGCATTTTGCTTCTTTTTCATGAACTTAGAAAAGAATGTGCCCTCTCCTCCTTATGCCAGTGACACCTGTACTCTGGGAACCATTAGGAGAAGCCTAATGAATTAATTTTCTGCAAATGATCAAGCTGTCAGCTTCATAAAAATTAAGTTTCAGAAAGACCTCATGCACAAGACCCTCAATTTTCTAATAACAGACATAATTTGGAAATATCTCCTTGATAATCTTGATGCCACATAAGAATGAAAAATTAAGAAATAAACTTTACTGCCATTTATAGAGGGTAATAAGCAGTCTTAATACAACCTCAGCTGGTCAGTCAAGAAAGGCAGAAGGGAAAAACAGCAGAGACCAGCAGGGAGAAATAAATGACGAGGTGTGTCTAGGATGACTGCAGAATGCTGAAATCGTAATTTAAAGGGATAAATATATAAATCCGTAATTATTTTTTGCTAAATTACCCAAATACATCTACAACTCAGTATGTCAGCTTACTAAGCTATTATTTAGAATTAAACTAGTCCTGAGTTTTACAGCTATTTTTACTTTTCCTACAGTTCCCTCTACAGACTCCAGATCCATTTTGTTCTGACAGTTATTCACTAAGCCAAGGAGTGGGAAATAAACGTTTCTCTGCAAACAGAATGTGAAAGAAGTCTGCACAGAACATCAGGTTTTAGCCTGGATTATCACAGTTTTGAGCTCCTGGTTTGGGGGATTATCAGTCAGTTGTACATGCTGAATCAAATTTAGGGCTTTTGAGCACCAGCTACCGAGGCCAAAATGGAGCTGCAAATCAGCCAAATGTTTCAGAATACAGTTGTATACAAATGTAACTTTATATGCAATTACCATGTAAGACAGCAAAGAGCATTAAAAACATGCAGTAAATTCCTGTTACAGAGGTAACGATAGTATCCTGGATTCAATGCATTCACTGTTACAGCTATTCCAGGCTATACCAGAAGCATTAACAACAAATAATTATTCAGTCAGATATATACTGGAATTTTATTGCATTTTTCCTGTTTTTTTACCTTACTGTAGAACAAGATCTCCTGTCCATACATGAATGTGTCCTTAGAAAACACATCAAGATCACTTGCTTTTACAAAGATGCTTATTAAGTAAATTAGTGCCTATTAATGTTGTTTTATTTGCATATGGTTAGTATTAGTATCTTGATATTTAAAGTCTCCACCCAAAAGCTGCTGCTGCCTCCCATTCCCAGTTTTGGCACAACACACTCACTGTAAACATATGGCAGATATTTTCCCAGCCTGTAGAGAAGGACCCAGAGGTAACAGCAGTGAGAGGGAGGAAAAAATCAAAACCTCTTATAGAGTCTTTCAATGCAATTTTGTTTTCAGAAGAATAAATGCTGTTTTATCTGCTCCATTTTCCCCCATCTTCAGGTATTGGAATTACTATGTTTAAAATGCTAAGTGCAAAAATAGAGATGGTGCCTTTCTTCGCCTTCTGGTGAACAGATTAAAAATTCTACAGATTAAACATAAATAGGGATAGAAAGTATAAGAACCAATTAAGTTAGAGTGACTTTTATACACAGTACAGTTATGGAAAAACAACTGTACTGTGATTATGCAAATCAGCCACTCACAACCAAAATGCAGGGATTTACATAACGGAGAAAAAAATTTCTCACAGTTATGCCTCAGTAACTTGCAGGATTGTTGCACTTTAATTGCATGACTCATTGTAATAAAATTATCCCACTTGCTTTATCCAGAGTGAAATGTATGTTAGGACATCACCATTCTGAATGATTTGTGTGCTTTTGGAAGCCTACACTCTCCTGCCACAAAATGTGGAGCATGTTCTATTTTAAAAAGACACAAATTGCTTAGAAAACAGATTTTCTTCTTGTATCAATGAAAAATTTTACCTGATTTACATACTGCATCACTGTTCTTGAAAAAAGAATGTATATTAATACAAAAGGAACTTTATCTTTCTTGGAACTTTTAATTCCTCTCTCTATTACATTCATCTTTTTGAACAAAGACTTCTATTGTGCTTATATTACTGAAGGAAACATCACTATAATTTAAATTGTATGGAGCCTATCAGTATAATTTAAATTGCATGGAGCCTATCTTGCAGTGTTGCAAAATGAACTTTTAATGGGAATCCTGATATTTTCAGTTAGTTAGTATGACTGGACCATCTAATTTCTGACTTCTGTGTGTTCTACAAAACACATTATTTTTATAAAATGAATATTCTATTATAAACTACATGGAAGGAACAATATTTATTCACCTGCGTGCAGTCTGCTGTACCTTTATTTTTCTCATCATGTACTCCTCTACAACAACAACGTTGTTGTTTCTTTTAGTATAAGCATGACTTGTTATTATATAATTTCTGTGATAAAACAAAAAAGAAGACTATATATAAATTAGCCCCTACTAACTTGGCCTTTTTAGTACTCAAACCCAGTTGATTGCAGGTGAGCTTTTTCACAACAATTTTTCTATCTTATTATACATCCATTAAACCATTTCTTTTCTCTCACACAGCAAGAAATTCCAGAAAGGCACAATAGAAATTATTTGATTGGCATTAATTCACATTCTGCTCTGTTTTAAGAGACATTCTCAGAAAATTGTCAGCAAGCTGTAGGAGGTAAGGTCTGACCATTTTTCTACCACAATTAAATCCTCAGCTTTGTAATAGGCTGAAAACACCTTGCTGATGACTCCCCACTGACATAAACTGAACAAATCATAAGGAATTCCTATAACCTTCCCATAGAGAAATGAGATTTCCTCTCCCCTCCTGCCCCCAATACTTTGTAGACAGCCTACTTAAACATATTTGGTTTATGTTTACGTTAGCTTATAAATAAAACATACATACAGACTTGTAAAATACAGTCCACTCGTATGATTTGTTATTGAGGAAAATGGGGAAAAGTTACTTGGAATCTAAAATCCTCCAACATGTCAATGGCACTAATTAATATTTTCAAAAAATCCACACACAAGTCCTTTGCCCCTTTGCAGTTCAAGGAATATTCAACTTTCTTGAATTGCAAAGACTCTCCAGAATGGACTTTCCACTTGTTTTCATTGTTGTTTAAAAAAACTATGCTGCAGTACATTTGAAGTTCCTCTCTATCTACAGAACTTTTCCTAGACCTACCAATTACAGAATTCCTCATACTGGAAACCATTCACACCTTTGCTATGTTAAAATCAAATTTAAAAATAAAAGGATATCTACATAGATATGTCATCTACCTCATTTAGCATAGTGAAATAAAAATTATAAGACAAATGTTTCAAATGCTAACTGTTTCTCCCTTCATGTCCTGTCTTTTCGTTTTTCCTTTTTTTCTTCATTCTTGTAGTTTTGTTTTCCCGTTACATCATCAGGCCAATTTCATTTCAGTATGATCTTCACTGGACTGTGCAGATCACCAAAATAATGACATATGGACTTCTTACCACTGTAACACCTCTATTCTTTCAAGTGAGAATTTCAAGTGACAGAGTGAAGCTGTTCACTATCAATTTTGCAAAAACTGCATCTGCCAGATTTCCAAGATCCGTTTCAGAGAAAAAAAGTCGATTAATACTCTAATTTGTTATCTGTCTTTATCAGTCACAGAACATTTCTTTACACAAGTACAACCTTCTAAATATGAAAATTCTTACATGTTAAAATACTGCCCTGAAAATATTTTACATTAACATATTCCTCTGAAACAAAAATTATTAAAGACTGAATGACTCTCTAATGTCTACTACTAAAACACACACACACACACACACACACACACACATACACACAGAGCCTTCACATTCATGACTACAGAAGTACCAAAATTATTTGCTTGAGGCATTAGGTAATTTTTCTATCAGTAACAATGAAATGCCATTGACAGCCTGTTCTATATTTGATACCAGTGTATGTATACTAAAACATACCAGACAGATTCAAGAACCCCAGTATTATCATAAACAACAGCAAAAAGCTAATGCTTATATTTTCTTTTTACAAATGTGAACAAATTGAGGCCTTAACTGAATCAATACTTTCTAGCACAGACCAAAAGAACCCTGCTGACTTGAGTTTTATTGACTTCACAGAAATATACATTAGCTCTTTTAAAGTATTCTGTGCAGTTACATGAACTTGTGCAAACAGTGTTCAATGGATGATCTACTAGAATTACTGAGTGGGAAAAGCATGGCTATCTTCACACATTACTGATGTAAAGCCATTTTTCCATTTTTTTCTACATTTGCTAATCCCCAAAGATACAAAGGTTCCTTGTTTTCTCAATATTTATGAGTTCTGGACAAATATTGCTTCAAGGTAATATGCTCACACACATTTGTCATAAACCTGAAACCCTAAAGGTTACTGTTAGGAAATATTTTGCTTATTGGTCCCACACACACAATGAACTTCTGCCATTCCAGTTTTGAGGATTATTCATCAGTAAAAATTAGCAAGTTAATCTGACATATTAAGAATAGACACAAGTTACATGTGAGTTTGACCCTACTTTTTCTACTCCAATTAATTTTGAGGATCTTACAATACCAGGTGCATCTTCTGATTTTTCTAGCTTAGATGAGAAAACATTTAGTACGCTGTCTAAATAAATATCAAAGAAGAAAATGCCAAGTTAAATCTAGTCTGCCAACAGAAGCTTTATAATCAATCAAGTTTTACTTACGTGGAATTTTGTTCAGCTCATTCATGAACTTCTCTTTTAGCTTAGAAAAAGCATCTTCTTTTCCTCCCCCTCCTCCAGGACTGGCTGGCTCGGTGACATTACTTGGAGGGGCTGGTGCTACTGTGGTTGCTGGCGGTGCTGCCAGGGCCTCATGATGACTTTCACTCACCATTTTCAACCCTGGGTAAGCTGTTGAAATAAAAAAAACACAACAAAACCCCAAAAGTCAATATAATTGAAATGCATCTCTCATCAATAAAGAACTAAATAGGCAGAATATCACTTGGTGCTCATGCTTACTGGGTAAATACAACTGCATTCACATATAGTTTCATGTCCCTCATAAAATATTTACTAGACAAGGGAGAAAAGTCTTTTATAGGGTTAATTTCATCCAGAATCATTTTATTGCTTAGAGCTCTTTTCTCCAATGATGTTGCATTTTGGAACTGCTAAATTTGAAACCTCAAAATTCCTGTAAAACTCTCATGCGGGTTTAGGTTTCATTATGTCTTCAATTTGAAAGTATAAGCAAATTGGGTAATAACTGCTCCCTATGTGCAAATTTCAGTGTATTTACAGAATTATTTTTCTAAGAGAGTTACAGAGGTGTGGATTATGGCCAAAGATTCTATATAAAATAAACGAAGTGATAAGGATATAACAAAACCCCTTTGAGATTTCCTATCAAAGTAATAACCTATTGTTTCCTATTTAAGAAAGATGTATATTAAATAGATATTGATTTGCTTCCATTTTTATGCTCAACTTAGTGAAGGCAATTTTCCTTCCAGTTATTTCATATGACACTTGCTAATGACAATATTCTCTTAAATCATTCAGGTATCTCGGTATATTCATGAAAATACCACACCTGTATGGCGTCTAAATGCAGACATTTTGAAGCATTATGAGGCTGTCAAAAGCCTAATCCCACATCAGTATATTTTTAGCTTCATCTGTTTAACAGGCATTTTGGAAAACCTTTATTTGAGGTTTTGCACGGTGAGGTTTTGGTAGAGGGGGAGCTACAGGGAAGGCTTCTGTGAGAATCTGCCAGAAACTTCCCCCAACAGACTCAATGCCAACTGGCTCCAAGACGGAGTCACTGCTGACCAAGGGCAAGCCCAACAGCGATGGGAGTGAAGCTGAGCCAGGGAAGAAGGGAGGGTGAGGGAAAGGTGGCTTAAGATTTGGTTTTATTTCTCATTACCCTACTCTGATTTGATAGGTATTAAATTAAGCAAATTTCCCCCAGTCAAGTCTGTTTTGACTGTGATGGTAATGGGTAAGTGATCTCTCCCTGTCCTCTTTTTGACCCAGGAGCCTTTGGTCGCATTTACTCTCCCCTGCCCAGAGCAGCTTTGGCATTCAGCAACAGTCAACCTACCACAGTTACAAAGAAAAGAATTTGGCCCAATAGGGCGAAGGTGAGAAGACATGGCTCAAAGCAATTTCAGCATCACAAGAAGGCTAGCTGAAATATTTATACAGGTTTTGAACACATCGCTCTGATTTTCTGCTGCATCTTAAATATCACTGATCTGAATAATCATTTTGTTTTTTCTTCAGAAAACCAGAAGGCTTGAGAGATAACAAACACTCATTATTGCTCTGAGCATACAATTGCTCTCAGTCCCAGAAGACATTTGGCCTCTGACCTTTTCCTGAGAAATTTAAACATCACCACAGGAATAAAAGGCAACACATCAAAATCAAAGGGGCATAAGAGTATCTGACTGCATGCAGTATGAATCATGAGCTTTCTTGCCTTACATGACTGTTTTCATGGATGCTAAGGATGCTAAGAGTGCTCAAACCACTAAATCAAGATGAGAATTGGCTTTTCATCTTTCAACCTTAGTTCTATGAGACCATGGTCATGAAGGCCTGCAGGCATGGACCTGACTGCAGGCAGAATGAACCTTTTGAAATCACCCTCGCCATTGTTGTCATTAAACAGGGGTTTGCACACAAGTGTAGTCCGGAATACAAAAGCCATTCTCCAACACTGACATATGACAAAAAAGATTTAAAGAAAATAGGGGCTTGGCTTTGTTCTGAAGAAGCGGTTTGATGGATATTTTGCATCAATTCTATTGATGTAGCACTGAATAAGGTGGTATTCCCTGCCTGCCCATCGCTTCTGCCTTTGCCCTCACAGTCTCTAGCCTAATATAAAATCATGTTGATGTTGACACGGAATGTGTATATGATACAGCTCTATAAATATTTCATAAGCATGCAGTCTCAACTATTTGCCTGTAACAACAGGGGAGCAGTTTACTATCAAAGGCAGACTAAAATCGATGGAAAGATTCCAGTAAATATCCATGAACTCTGGTTCAAGCCTGATGTCTGCGACGACTTCCCTACTTGCCTCACAAAATAACAATTGGAAAAAACATGTAGTACCTAATATGGGTAGTATGAAATAACATGCCACCTATTGCAGACTAGAAGACTTTTTCCATATGCTCTGATGAATGCCAAATACTATGAAGCAAAACATGCAGAGTCATCAGCTGTAAACACTAGTGCTGTTTTATATTATAGCATTTTGTCAATGAATGTCAGTTAAATCAGAAGAAAAGTTGTATGATATATCATAATTAAATCAAAATGAAATTGCTTAATTATAATATATTGCTTAATTATTTCAGGCCTGGCAGTTGACTATTTTTTTTTTGTAATGGAAGACAGAATTTGCAGTGATGACTTTCAGCTAATTAAAAATTAAGGCAAATGCAATTTATTTGCTTCCAGTTTTAGAGCTATATTTTGAAAATATATACGGAGAACAAATTTGAAGCATTACATTTTCATTTTCTCAAAGAAGGAAAAACCAACAAAACAGAGCATTCCTGTGATCTCCAGGAACAATCCTTGGTAGAGTCGCAGCGCAGTTAGAGGTCACTACACCTAATGAGGCATGCACAAATGGTTTGAGACTTGATACAGAGCCTTTGACCATTACACACCAATGACACTGTCCTGATATTTCAAATAGGTGTGAAGGGACTGAAAAAGAATCCTGACTCAAAAAATACTTTCTGTAGAAAAGAATTTTCTCAAGAGCACATGCTCACTCGCTTATAACATCTCATGGCTTCTGTTACTGTAATGCTGCAGCTTTCCACAATAATGCTATAAACACTGTGGTATTATTAGAGACTAAGAAATACTGAATAATTAGATTTGAATTGGCCTTTAAAAAAAACATGGATTACTTGGATGCTGCATCGCTGAAGGAAAAGATCTACAAATCAGTAGCAGATTATCTGCCCTTTATGAAATGGTAGTTGCAAGTAAAAATTTCTCATAGGTTAAAAAAATGAAGTGTCATAGAATTCAACTATGACTTCAGTTTCATGTTCACTACAATGATTATAGTGCTACATATGAAACCTTAGATGTTTTATGGGCAACACCCAGTCATAAATAAGAGTGCATTTGTAGCCATAAATAAAAGTACAATTTCATGTATATGCTTCTATAAAACACAGCATAGACTATATTTCCTGAGCATGCCAATTCTTTGGGATACCTCTGCCCATTCATGGTAGTGCCACATAATCATTTTAAGACATGTAAAACAAAACAACGAACAAATACATGGAATACTTCAAAGTAATGCTCGTCTCTATGCAGAAGTAGGTAAGTGTTGACTGAAAATCCAGAGGTGAACCCTTGAGGACACCAGGCATTTAGAGCTTTACTGTCTCCTATGCAAGAAAAGCTCTGACAAACATTAATTTTCAGCTCAAACTTCTACATAATTTCTACATAATTTCCTCTAAAAGTGAAGCATTTGAGTAATACACATATGCATTCTGGAGATTCATAAGAAGCAAGAGATTTTGTTATGGACATACAAAGTATTGGCAGACTGCCTTAGTATGCTGGTATGGATCCTGATGGAGAAAGTCTCATTGGAAAGCACCTCTTTCCAAAGAGTAGAGCAGCAACTACTCCTCTTAAAAGAGGAGTAGAGAAGAGCAAGACTTCAGACATGGATGATTACAGAGCACGAAGTAGACTCTAGAGATCAGAGCTGAAAGAACGTGTTCAAAGGGCAAGTTTCCCTGCAAATATTCTTGTATATATCAAATACGATGTTGACAATTTTTATTTAATTTCATCTAATTTCATTTTTTTTAAAATAAACTGAATTGTCCAAAAATTAATCAGAATCTGTGTGATGTTCACAGTGACTCACATGAAAGGGGAATTTTTTTGAATGAGCGAAACTCAAGAGTAGTGTATCATCTCCTGGAAAATCACAGGGAGATTTATGATAGACTTACCAAAAGAAAACCAAAATCAAACAAAAGCAAACACACACAAAAAAACAAACCACCAAAAAACCCCACCAAAACCCCCAAAGGGCAGCAAAGCTAATTTGTATGTTCTACATGGTTAAATTACAGCTGGTGCACCACAGCAGCTGCTAAAGGACTTGGTGAATACAGAATGTCATAGAAATAAAATTGGTGACATTCCTTTTGCATGGTGAATTTCAGATAATTCATTTTTGCTCATTTTGCCTCTTATCTACTGAATGCAAACTGCATGGAGTGCAACATCAAACAGGTCAGACATCCCATGCTGACCAAATAATCTCCTCCCAATGAGAAATTTTCTGGAAAGTGTCCTTTCACCTCACTGCCTATTTTTTTTTGCCATACTAAAAATTAAAATTAAAGGAATGATTAACATACAAATATAGTGTTGCTATGAGTAATTGTTTACATTTTCAAAAGCAATTGTCACCATTCTTTCAATGTTTAACGTTGTAACTGTAGTAGAGCTAGTGATTGTACCTTAAGACACCCGTGAAGCTGCAAATTGGGATCTAAACTACTAAATGGTATTTCTTGGACAGCTTATCTTTTCAGCATTCCAAACATGTCCACCTCAGCAATTACATCCAATGTAATGGATTTAATGTAATCAAAACACTTATCCAAGAAAGCATAAAAATCACACAGTTGTGTTCCTCAGTCATTTTTGTTTACAACTTCTGAGCACTGAAAGAGAAGGAAACTATTAGCTTTCAGTGCTGGTATGTCCAGGGTAAGTATGCAGAGTGTTATCAGAGAAAGGTTTGCATCACACTGAAAATTTACCCTATTTCATTAAAATGTTTTTGATGAAATTAATTCATCATTAAGAAGATGAGAGCATTAGCAGAATGTCTAAAGATACCTACAATAAATGATCCCTTCCTAGATTTAAGCATTCTGGGATGTTAATAATACATTCTTTACTCATTCATCTTCCTACTAATGAAATATGCTATCTTTCTAGCTTCAGTAATGGACAGTTATTTTAAAAGACAAGCTCAGAAAAGAGACTTTCTTGGCTTTTTATAAAGATGGGTCTGTAACTACATTTTCAGAAGAATGGAAGGTCACGGTAAAGATGTCATATCAAAACAGCCTTTTCATCACTACCACAAAGGCTTACAATGCAATCCAGATTTAGTACGGCTTTAGAGAAGGTACATGAAAGGCCCAACATTTCATGGGGAAAAAAGTTCTGATGAAGAACCTTGGTGGGGGAATTCAGGTGTCCTCTCTGTGACGCTACCAATGCACAAGAAACGTCCCTGCAACCGTCCACCCCAGATTCACCCCTGCACCTCTTTCAGCGAGGAGACACATCTTCGCTGCTTACGTATGTGAAACATGAATTGACATTTTCCAGACACCAGCTGTACATCAGCTATTTAAAACTGCTTTCCAATGCTTGCTAATAACACCTTACCAATAGTTTCATTGGCTTGACTCAATGAACAAGATAAAGCCTCTAAATCTCTGCCCAAAGGCCCATGGCTACTCTTTCGCTCAGTTTTAGAGATGCCTCTGCTTGTTTGCCCTGCCAAAGGAGTATCACTTGTCCTGGAGCAGACTGGAGGAGAATGATGTTGCAGACAGCAAGACGACCATGAGATGGTGAGCCAGGAGGGATGAGCACCCCACATATATGGAGGGGGGCACAGCTGAGCCCAAGTTTAAGCCAGCATGGGGGCAGGACAGCAGTCACATACCAAATCAGGCAGAAGTGTTACAACAAGTGTTACAACTCTGTTACAACAGAGAGGAGGAGAGGTTGGCAGAAATGTTTTTTGACAGTCAAAACTTCTAGTTTTGAGGGCTAACAGCAAGTTAGACTCAGTTATCTACAGCACAGTACTGGACCAGGCAACAAATCTGCCTATTATTAGACATGAGCTCAGTATCAGTCTTCAGAATTCCCTTAAAATGGGAACAAATATTTTTAGAAAAACAACTGAAAGACAGCAACTTTATGGCAAGATATAAATTAGTTCTCATGAAAAAATGAAATATTGTAAGATTTCCAGTCTAATATTCACACTGAAAACCTATTATGTGAGTATGAGTTATATCCAAATAAAATCCAAGTCTTTATGTACTCTTCTTAGCCTTATTCACTTTTTTTGTATATCTGACAAACCTAGGAAATATGTAGAATGAGCACAGAATAGTTCACAGTTCTGTGTCATGCTAAAAAATCTTATTTAATTGAAATAATTACAATGTACTATTGCCTATCTAAGCACGTTTCAAAGCTAACCAGGTAATGCCACAGAAAACAATCTGCCCAGGGGACAGCAAACTATCTGAGTATTTTGGGAGGGATATGGATGCTGGGAACAGTGGAGAAAGACAAACTCCTCAGTTCATGGCACAGTCTCCATGCTTCTCTTTCAGCTTCCTGCTCACTCATTGTTAAATACGAGCTGTTCAACATAAAAGGCTCTGAAATATCTTACCCCACAGCCTGTGAGACTTTGTCTCAAATTTTCAGAAAGAACCTCAGTCTGATATATAATCTGTGAACAGCTAATCACTCTATTTTGCAGCACCAAGCTATGCAAAATACTTTCAGACTCACTCCTTAAGCTGTTGATAAGACCACTGTTAATTTAATGAGAACAGTGAAGCCAACATTATTTTCTTTCCATAATTTTTTGACTGCACTTCAGACTTCTGCTCCTGCAATGCAGAAGAGCACACAGGAGCCAGAGGAGTTACAACAGCTTACAGAGAAATATCTCTGCTTAGGTCACATTGCACAGAGTGTCATAATAAGTCAGGAGTGGTGAGTCCCTAGCATAGATTCACTATATAAATGCTTGTTACCCTGACCATGCTCTGAAACTTTTATTTTCCCCTAAGTATATGATATATTTTAGTCATGTATTTCTTTTGATTTTTAGAGGTAATGGGGCTAAAGACAGCCCTGTGTCTCTGGCTGTTGACACTGGTCATGTTTCAGCAGCAGTGAGCATCACAGTAAGTGTAATTTAAACCCTCTGTCTTCCTCTGCTACTGCAAGTGCTGCTTCAGAATGTCTGAGGTCCTTGATAATAGCTAGTTAATAATAGAAAAAAGGGAAAGAAAGAAACTACAGCAATTTCCTCCCACATGATCATTCTGTCATCTTTCACACTTGCATCTCTTTTCCTGAAGCTGCAATCTGCATTTCTACTCCCCTGTTATTTACTTCAAGACTTCCTTTATACAGCAGTAAAGACAAAAGAATTCATATAAAAATTAGTGTTCAACTGAATTTAAGCATGAAAATCTAATAACAGACCACAGATAGTTCCCGTTGTTCCAAAATAATTTTACAACTCCTACAAATAATGAAGCCCTTTATATCAATAAGTTCCTTGTTGTGTACATTGCATAAAATCAATTTATATTCACATATATGGCTTTGTCCAATCAATGGCTCTAATAAAGCCTATTAACTAGTAAAGTGCCACAGAGGTTAACTATGATGTAGTAAAATTCATAAGGAACAACATAAAAGAAATTGTAAAATAATATAGAGAAATGTTATTAATATTCTTGCGTTGGCATAGCCCTGAATTCACTATTTCCCCCTTGAATTTTCCTTCTATTGATATTTCTTATGTGTCCCAATTTCTGCAGTCAGTAACCATGAGGTTAGTAAAATTAATTAGGAACAAGCAGGATGGTACATGCACTAAGGAACCAAATATGGGGAATTGTGTAATTCAGTGCTACCTCACAGATTAGTTCAGTCTTAGGTTGTAGAATAATTGGCACCTCAGAGTGTGATTTTACTCTGACAAGTGACTATATAAAAATGGCACCTTCTTTCTGAAAAGGATCTGCTCTCTACATAAATTCAGTCATATTTGCTGAATTTAATGAGTACATTTAACTTCACCATCGAGCATTTTTTCCCATTACATCTGCAGTATTAGAAAGCTAAGAAAACAAGAATGCAGTAAGATTATATTCCTTGTCTGCATCATGAATACAACTACAAACTAAACTTCATAGAGCAAATGGTTATATATTTGAGAATCTACTACAGATAACACTGTAAGCACATGAAATTCGGGCTGCATTACTTGGTGGTAGGTGGGAGAAGGAAACAGCTCAGCTAGTTTTTCAGATCCTAAAATAATATTACATGGATGGCATTTAGAAAAATGTAAACAGTACTTGGCATTAAAGCTTTAAGGGACATCACCCACATGTACTAATGGGAAAAATACCCACATATGAGTGAATTTTGCAGATCAAGCTTTGCAAATTCTGTGATCAAGATTCAGACATTTTAGGTGGATTCATTATAGTTTTATAAAATCTCAGTAGTTCATCACACAGATATCAATCAGTAAAGTACCCACGTGTACACAAATATATCTTTAGATATAAATATCTCATAGGTATATTCCTGCCAGGTGTGCATTAATGATATGCTATGATGCTTACTATAAGGTAAGTAATCAAGTATTATAATTTCACTATCAATAAAGTAAACAATGACAATTTGAGTCCAAGCATTTTCTTGTAAACACATGGTGGCTTTGTGGAGAAATACACAATTTTCATAAATTGCAATGCTCTGAAAAAGATTTTTTCAGGGTTTCCTACAGCCACATCATATCAGCACTGAAATGAGGAACAATACTGCAAAACCACGAACATAAGCTGATTCATTGTGACAGGTCCTGTTAATTGCAGCTACACGAAAATCACTGTTTCAACCAGTGCAGGAAAGAAGAACATGGGGACACAGGAAGCATCTGCATATACATTTGAGTTTAAAGTTAAAAAAAGTATTTTTAAAAGAGCTATTTGATATTTATGGTTAATCACTATACTATACTTAGACTTTTAAGGCAATCTTATCAGCACATGGAAGAAAAATGGTGCAAATTGGAACTAATTGTCCCATAATGACTGATACTTTTTTCTCTTGTTGAGAATGATATGCCATCATCCAATAGCTTTCTGCACACAGCAGGAGGGAAAATTACCAATCAATTACATGACAATTAATTCCCAACTTGCAACATTTTTCTGCTGAAAAGAAAAAAAGATCCTAATTTCAGATTAATAATCATGCACTCCCTACAGTGTTTTGGAAAGAGATACTTTAAAAAGATGCCCTTATACATACCTGAAATTTTTTTAACAACTGATCACCTTAAACTGAGGCAGTTTATAAAGTATTAGTATAAGCACTGATTTCTGCTGCTAGTACAACCACTGTTTGTTCTGCAATTATTTCTGCAGATGACTAATTTAGAAAGGATCCCATTCACAAGAATGTTGCATCCAGCTCACACATGAGCAATACTAGACAACACAACTTCAGAATAAAGATGAGGAAGTAACAAAACAAAACAAAAAGAGAACACTACTTGGATTTATTTCTAAAAATAAAGTTAAGGACTGAATGGTAATTTAGGGATTTTTCCTAAGTTTAAAACTTTCAGGGTTTTTTTGCACATGGAAATGCTAAGTGTAGACCAGAGAAAGCTCACATGATGTAGCTTAGAATTCCTTTGGACAGGTGACAGACTTTAGCCTAAGGTTACCTTCACTAAGTAAAGTCTTCCATCACTTGAGTTTTGCATACACCAATGTTGCTACCTTCACTTATTTGTGCTTCTCCAAAAAGGAAGAGTTATCACCGTTCAGCTTTTGCAAAAAAGGACCTGTAGGCCTGCCTTCAGGAGAGGACATAAGCATCACCTGGAAGAAGGTGCTGGAGACACTTCAGAGGAGAAAGATTTATGAGTCACTTCTGTTTTTAGCATACCCTGATGATTAGGCAGCTCCTCACTCAGCATGCTGGCTGCTAAGCAACCCATTTTGAGGTACTCACATCTTCCAGATATTATACAGGAAGCTTGATCTAAAGCTGAAATACAATCCAAGGTTGTAAAGAGTAGGGGTATTTATAATTACAGCATCAGGGATCCTCTAATCAAATCCACAACCTCGATTTGCTCTGCTTGTATAAATAGGATGACAAAAGCATTCTCATGTCTCTGTCTGATGGTATGACACTTCTGGATCATGAATATTCCCCACTTCCATCTGGAAGTTCAGCACAGCTTTGAAAGAAACTTGGTGGACTGAGGCCAACTGAGATGGCTGGGCTGAATTCTGAAAGCAGTCCTCCCCAGTGCCTTTTCCAGGATGGCAAGTAAGTTCCTGGAGCATCATGCCCTTTTACACCGAGGGATGGATCTACCGTAGATTTGGACAACAGTCTACAGCAGCATTCTGACTGAGGCAGTGATTGATAGATCATTCTGCCTCATTAACCACTCACTGCTGCAGGAGGGCAACCAAGGTTAGCACAATTGCCAAAACAACCTGAGGGAGATAGAAATCCTACTTAATAGGCAAGGCTGATTTATTGCTATTGCTGGCTTTCCCAATTTTGTTCTGAGCACTTCTTCCTTCTGTCCAGTACACTGCTCCTTGTTTTAAACCATTGATTCAGTGCTTGTTGAGGGGAAAGTGCTGTTCATCAAAAACCTATAAGTAGGGTAATTCACTTTTTCAAGTTTGTGAATAGAAACTTGAGCAAATGCTACTTAACCTACTGGTAATTAAACCTGAATCACTCTGAATACCTCACTTGTTACAGGATGGTTACAGAAATGTTGGTTTTAATCCAGTGCAGCAGGTACTGCTGTATCAGTTAGATCTCTAGTAGCTAAAGACCTTAGAGCACATTGTCACACACCCTAAGTTCTCCTGTAGATTTAGCTGATTGAGCTAATTGTCCAACTGGAACATCAGAAAAAGGGCTGAGTGTACACTAAGTGCTACAAGGTTAACATTCATGTAGAAAAACAACAGTTTTAAGTGATCAAATGAACATGAGTGAATCTAAGAGTTCTACTTTGCATAGACATCTTATTGACATAATTTTTAAAAAATCTGTTCTTTTTCAGATCTTATTTTCTTTGATGATCCTGTTGTTTAATTGAATGCTTCAATTCATGTGATAATGCTTTGTTTGTTTGTTCAGTTTCCTTTTTTCTCCCCTATTTTCCTTATTGCAAAGCTCTATGTTCCGATACAGCATTATAACCATTTACTGGTCACAAACCCTAACCTATAACCATGATTCATTTAAAAAAGAAAATGAAAAAACCTTACTGATCATATTTGCATAGGAAAATAGGATTATCTGTTGTCACAGAGCACAGAACAAAGACAATTAATTATGCATTCAGTTTCCACTTTTTTTAGGTCACTGTAGCTAGCGTACAGCTATGCATCTTCATCAAACTTTTAGCCAAAACCAGTATAATTTTTGCTATTATGTGATCCGTGGCTTGCTGGGCACTGTGTGGCAGACTTGCACTTGGAGAGTTTCAGCACTACAGATACACATCTTCTGAGGTTGTGTGCTACCCACTGCTTGGCTGGTAAACTTAGCCAACAAGGAGGATGGCATACAGCAAGAGGTTCATGCTTTCTGCTGCTCAAGAGGAGGGATTGGCCAGGACAAACAAGTGATAATTTTAACTTCATTTAGAGCTTCTGGTAGCTGGGTTTTTTGCCCTCTGCAATCTCTAAGTCAGTGTACTGCACTGGAAAAGGATGAGGATACTGAGCCAAACAGAAGCAGGATGTAGGGAGGCTAATGTGACCTTTAAGCCCCTTTCAGTACACGTGTTTCTGCTCTGTGGCACGGGCATTTTGTCTTCATGAAAGCACGTAAACACAAGAGTGGAATCCAATGATAATGCCAGCACCACTTGCAAGAGCCCAGTCCTCTATAATGAATGCAGCACTTAATTATTAAAGAAATCCTTGGCATTCTCGAAAAAACTTGCAGCTAAGAGCTTTCTAGAGATTATACCTACATTATAAAAAGCAAGCACAAAAGGATTCAACATGACTGCTGAAATTGTTTGCTTTATCTCTAGAAGAGAGTAATAAATAAGTTAGCATTTCAAAGTTCTGTGAAGAGAAAAGCTATTTGAGAGGAAGCACACGGATGCATTGTTCTGTAGCATGGGCATTTGATGAGCTCCAAAAATCTCTTTGGAAGAGAAAAGATGTATTATAGTGTGTGAAAAGAAGAAATCTTCAGTATCGGGCTGTTATCTAGTTGCTAAGGGCTGGTTCACAGTGCAAACAGAGCAGAATAGAATGGATAGTTTAAGCACTGTGAGGTAAAAGCAGAAAATTGGACTTAGTGCACAAGGGACATTCACAATGGAATGAAAGTGGATGCAGTAAAATGTTAAGAATGTGACAAGAAAAAGATTATCATAAATATGAAGAGACGAAAGTCAAAGTTTTGCCTTTACTTCGACAAAGCCCTCGGAGAAAAAAAGGGGAATTAGCCCTGCTGCATATTAGCAGAGAGGAGAAAGATGAAAAGAATACCACTTCAAGGTCATTTTAAACCAAGCAGCAACTACTAGACCTTTAATTATAAGCCTGCAATTCTTGTTTGTTTATTAGCAATTGCTAGCAAGAAAAGAGATAAAAGCTTGAAACAACATAGATTCGAAGTTCATTCTGTTCATATTTTTGCTGCCAAAAACCAAACAGGGTAATTCAAAATTATTTAAACCTAGACAGAAAAAGACTTCTAATTGCAAATGGAAAAGTGTATTGTCTAATTCTTTCAACACACACTAAGTAGCACCCTTTCTTTGTCTTCTGCCCTTTACAAAACAAAAATCTTTAACTTCACAGAAGACCTAAAGAACAAAAAGCCAAGTATTTCCTCGGAAGTCTGGAACAAGTACAGCTTCCGCACTGTACACACATGAACTTCACTTTTCCTTTAAGAGTTTGACAAACCTGGAGCCAGGTTAAGAAGTCCCCACCAAAAGTCCCTTCCTATTAAGGCCTGGGCTAATGCAGCAACTGTATTTCAGCCATTATCAGCAGTCACAGTAGGGAGAGAGAAACAGCATTTATGACAAGGAGTGATTATTTTTTCTTAATCCACAGGCACAAGCAATAACAGGAATTTTCATCACCTTTCCAACCATTTGAAAACAATAATTGTTAGCTCTGTTAAATACCTTCTCTTTCTAAACCAATACTCTCCAAATGCAAATTGTAGTCACAGCTGCAAAGGAAATCTACTGCCAAAATACACCACTGGGAGAGAAGAAAATATAGTGGCAGCTGGCTGTCTCCAAAGTGGGAGAGTGTGATCTCCCTGAAACACTGTTGCCTCTTGTAGAAGAAATGCTAAAGAGCAAAGAACTACAATATCAGCCAGGCACTGTCTGACAGTGGATATTACAGAGAGGAACAAATTGGAGGCTGTATCTTTAGCAGAAAAAGAAGGAAAGGATGAGGAGGGTTGAGGCATTGGGATGCCTTTGCCTGCACACAAAGTGAAAAATTGTGTAAAGACATTTTTTAACCTAGGTTGGAACTCAACAAGTACACTTTACCTCTCTCACTATGTCTTATTCTTCGTGTTTTTTAGTTTCCTGACTAAAGCTCCATGATTGTTTCACTCGCTATTTGTCTATCCCATATTCCAGTCCCATGAATTCATCATTATCATGGGACAGTTTAAGGAATAAAGCATAGGGAAGTGATGTAGCCCCTTAGTGCAACTCCACCAAGCAAGCTGTGATGGCATAACACTTCAAGAAATACATGTTGCCTGTGACACGGGAATAGCACAACACAGCAGCTTTTTCTGCTGACAGAGTGGAATTGATTGAAAGTGGAGACCTACAAGGTGAGATACTGCAGCTGAGAAACGTCCTACAGCATAAAGGCCTCTGGTCAGAGCTCACTTCAGAAGGAACTTACCTATGGCTGTGTCACAAGAACACTTAAGTTATCATCAGAAACTCTCAAAAGACACTCCTGAACACTGTATTTCTACCTTTTAAAAACTAGCATAAAAAGAACCTTAAACTCTCAAAAGACACTCCTGAACACTATATTTCTACCTTTTAAAAAATTAGCATAAAAACAACCTCTAGTTAGATGCTTATTATACATTTTACTTTTTTTGCAATGCTCAAATCAAGAACTTTTAGATTTTCTCTCCAGCTCAGTTTAGTATTAGCAGCAGTAGCTTCTTTCTCTTCAAGCCTACTCATGCGCCTTGTGACAAGCCATCCTGGCACAAAATGAGCAAGTGATACCTGCTGTGAGACGAGAATCTGTACAATTACAAAGGTTGTGAATTTGTTAAAATAAACCTACCAGTCTAAAAGTCATTTAGGGATGCATTTACACCTGACATCTACATGTGTAGCCTCAGTGACATGCCGTAATAGGCCTTCAGTTTGGATAATCAGCACCAGCACCCTGCGGTGCCGGTGCAGGAGCACCTACACACTGGTGAGGTTAGACACATAGACCCTTTTTGTCATCACCTGATATCCCAGCACAACCTGCATTAACGTCTGTTTCTTTTTAAATAAAGTACTTGTACCTTTTTTTTTTTAAGACTAAGTTTCTTCTACTTATTCGGTGGTTTTAGCCTCTTCCCTTCACTCATGGCTGTTGTTTGACTGTCCTATTCCTCATTCTGATGTGTGACTCATTCTATTCCAAGAAACACATTTCTCTACTTCATTAACCAACTTTAGCCTCTTTATATCCCTTCTCCAAAACATTCTCCTGTTCTCTATTCTATCACTATCTCTATTTCTATCCTGTGCAATCTTAAGAAGAGATTTTCAGAAACAGAAGGTAAAATTTAGATACTCAGCTATCATTCATGCCTTTCAAGAGATTTTCAGAAACAGAAGGTAAAACTTAGATACCCAGCTATCATTCATGCCTTTGAAAAACCTCCTCCTAGACCTTCATAATTCTCTTGCTAGGCAGCAAAACCCTTTCTTACTTTAAACTCCCCTCTCTCTCAACTGTCCCTTCCTTCCTCTGTTCTATTTATTTGGTTTCACTTATCTAACTGAGGCCATAGTTATGTCAGCAGATCTCTGCAGTGCAGACATGTCAGCAGGACTTCTAAGGTATGCTGTTATTCTCATAGAAAGCTTCTGTCAGCCTGCATTACTCAGTTTCAGAAGACAGTGTAACTCCACCAGCAAACGCCTCCTCTTCAGCACCCGTTCTACCTACACGTGTGGGAATGGGTCAGCACAGCTAGGAACAGTCAGGCTGCTCAGCCACACTTGTCAGACGGTCCCTAATGCAGACTTACACAACAAAAAAACAAAAAAAATGGGAATTATGGTGCAGAAGAAATATTTTCTAGAATGTGTGTATAGATCCTGATACTCCGTGTCTATCTAATGGGATAAGAAAGTGGTTCGGGTTGTGGAATATAACTTCAACTGCTCAACACTTCGGCAGAAGCAAATAAATATATTAATTTAGCATAGTTGGAGTGAATAAGAACCGATTATTTTGAGGTCTTTTTTCATAAGGAAGTAATGTAAAGTTTTTTTCATAGGTGTGATGGAAATTTTAATTTTAAATGGCTCTCGGTCTTTTTTCATAAGGAAGTAATGTAAGGTTTTTTTCATAGGTGTGATGGAAATTCTAATTTTAAATGGCTCTTGTTAGAACACAGGACCGTAAAAAGTAAGAAAATTAATTATAATAGCATAGAAAATAAAGGACTGTTTTTAGCAAACTTGTTAATCTAATTGTGCATTGCAGCTTAATGATGCTGTGCAAAAGTTAATTGGCTATATTTTGAACCGACCACTTCCACTTGTAATGGAAACTAGTACTGAAAAGGTAAAAAGAACTCCATCTCAGGAACCTGGCGGGAATGATTTTTAACTTTTGTTAATATAGATCTCTGTAAACTCTTTTGAGTTTATATTTCAAAAGGTTTCTTAATTATGTTCTAGGCATACATAACCAAGAACCTCTCTATCCTGAGAGGGAAAACAGCATTTTGTGTAAACAGAAAGGTATTGGATGCACACTTTGGGAAAAGAATAGCAATGTGACCTAAACAGTCTTCTCCCACACTCTCTTTTTAAACTACCTTCACAATCCTCATTCTCATTCTCAAAGTCTTACTCCTTTGTCACATACCAAAATGTGTGCAGTAAAGTGCAAGAAGTAGCTTCCTATAGGACAGATTATTACACAACAAGCTGGTTTGGGATTTCTTGCATGCCTAGTTGAAACACCAGATTCTAAATACTGACAGCCATTACATAGTACATTGGATGGGTATTAACTAGATGGAATATAGGTTTAACCTAGTATAGTAAGTATCTATATTTCTGTATACTTATAAACATGGAATAGTGCCTGGACATATTCCAAGATCTACTATATTTCTATTGCATACTTTATACACAAAACATGAAACATGGTTAGGCCCTGTAAATATGGGAAAGTAATATTCATCTAACTCATCTTCATTTGATTATACTACAATGGCTATAATGTTCAAGAATCTGAGAAGTTAAACAACCCAGACCACTTCTAATGTTAGAATAACTGCTTCTTCCATCCTATAGTAATGTATTGCAGATCTCTTTGAAACAATTTTAAGCATCACCCCCTAGTGCCTGGTATGTTCAAGCCTAACCACGAGTTTTTTGTCTGTTTCTGCCTACTGTCTCTTCCTTTAAATGAAACTCAATTCTTATTGGCTGGTGTGGAATTTTTTGTTTATTTGTTTTGCTTTATTTTTATTGAGCAAGGCAGGGATATAAAGCATAGGAAAAAAAGGAAGAACTAATGTTTGAAAATTAACTCCACATTAGGCACTCTAATAATAAAAGTCCTTGTTTTCAATGCCTGAAGACAGTATTTTCTGAGCACATCTCAAATTGCAGAATGTAGCAAATTTGTTATGCTTTGGGTAGACCTGATTGAAATGTTTTGCTGTTTAAAGCAAATAAACTATAAGTAGCTAAAAATGGGATTCTTCTTGTACACAGTACCTTCCTTGTCTTGGGAGGAGCTATGAGAACTGTGAGTAGGAGCCAAGTAAATAGTCAAAATGTAGATTTTTTTTAACTCAGCAGAGCTTTGGGCCGGCAAACATCTGTCAATGAACTGGTCCAATACAGAGAAAGAGAGTTTTGAACCAAGAAAAAATATTTTATGGTAAAAAAAAGAAGCAGAATCTGTTTTGACATCTTTGTTCTGCTGTATAGCGTGCAAACTGCACAGCAGTTTTTTGGTGGGTTCAGTTTTCTGGCACAGAAGAGAGACATAGTGGCATACTACATAATCATTGAAAGAGCAAACTGGTGAAAATGAATTCTACAAGCTGTAAGCATTGGACACAGTTCAACGATCTTACAACCTTCAAAAACTTAACAACCTTGAATTTTTCTCTTGAAAACAGGAAAATAAAATAGAAGACTTAAAGGTACCAAGAATAAGACCAAAACTGTTAGCAAATTCTGCCTCTGGGTATGCAGTTCTGACAATTATATTTGTTCATATCAAGAAGCTTATGTCTAAAAATTTAGAATAATTTCAACTTGGTAACATTTTGCTTTTATACTACTAGCTATGGTCAGCCCATTATTTCCGTTCAATAAACATACAAAGATAATAGTTTTCACAATAGAATCTGCAGTTTGGTTTAGTTTTGCTTTGGTTGGTCATTTGGTTTGTTTTTGTTTGGTTTTTTGTGAGAGGTCAGATAAAACATCTGTAATACAAAATACTGCAAAATTTAGTAAGCATAGATTAGCAATCAGCTGTGGTATTTAGTTTACATTTTAAATTCCTAACTAAAGTAATTAATTTGTAAAGACTTTAGATTTGTACATCTGTGAGAGTTGAAAGTTAATAAAAAATTTCTAACTTTCCAAAGCTGCTAATTGATTTTCACCTGCTAACAAAAAAGTATTTCCTGCAAAGTGTAGATAATATCAATAAAGCACTTTGATACCAGAATTTATTTATGCCAACACACAATGTTTATGGAAATTTTAAACCACGACAGTATGTCAGATTTTCTTTCTTTCTGTGTTTCAGTGAATTCTGATATATAGGACATGGATTATTCCAGGGCACTTCACATCTTTAGTGATGTAGCAGGAAAAAAACCAATATGCAATCATATTAAAACTATCACAAGCTACAAACCGTATGCAGCAAAATTGTCATTTTAGCTTATGTATTGTATTTCCTGTCTCCAAATGCTTAGAAGTCTACTTGGGATTTATGCAAGATACAGTCTCTCTCTCAAGACATATTAATAGCACTTTTTTTATTGTCTACATTCTAGTGGTCTCATATGATTTGAATCCCAAAATATCTTATCAGAAATCTTGATTTCTAATTCCTCTTTGAAGTTTGGATGCATTTTTCATAAGTTCTAAAAATAAGGAGTTCTGTCTTTTGCAGAGGCATGTTATGCATATGTATGAAGGCACTGTGACAAAATTCCAAGGCATTTTAAGAAATGGAAATGGAAAGGAAAACATAGTAGCAAAATATGATGCAGCATTTTAGTTTTTTATATATGGGGAATCTTTTGAGTATATCAATATAACTATGGGCAGCTCAGCGACAATGGCAGACAAAACAGGGTCATTTGCTGGTGTTAGACTGGAAACTGTTACAGTCTAAACGTACTCATTTTCTGGAACATAGCATCCTATTGGAGTGTGTGGATAAGCTTAAACAATGCTCATCCCAATTACACCGAAAAACAAGTAAAGGGGAAAGAATAAAGCTTCCAAAACTGCTGTTGCTGAGAATGACTGATCCATAGAGCTGTGCAAGCTTAGTTCACTGTTTTCATGTTAAAAGAACTTGGTCTAATTGTGTCAGATGGACAAGATCCTATAAATGAGTAAATACATGTATTTTTTACTTTTTGAAAAGAAGTCTGGGCGGATTTCAGATGCAGATCCTCTTTACAGGTGACGTGATTTCAGGACTGATTTAGCATCTGCCCACTCCCATTCCTCCTACTGCAGAGGGAGTGCAGTACTATTGCTGATGGAGAGCAGAGAAATCTGCAGGGTAAGTGCTAATCTAGAACCACCTGTAATGGGAAGGAAAAGGAAATCCTGAAAGGGGCAAGTGTCAAATGATAAAACCATAGAATAAAGCACTTAGAAGATGCTAGAGATGGTGCAATAGTCATAGAAGGTGAGAAAGAGGTGTGACTGTTGAGTGCAATTCAGGAGACAGAACAGAAACATATAAGGAGAAGAACAAAGTGGAGAACATTCTAAGAGAAAAGCTGAAATACAGAAAAGGGGGAAATGCAACAAAAGAATGAGTCACAAGTTCTACAAAAGGTCACAAGAAAGAAAGTTAAAATTGCAAGGAAAGAACAAATAACCATTTCACAATCCTGAAGTTCTTTCATGTGGTCTAGGTATTCCAATCACCAGCCTTAGAACACATTCTACAGATCTGTGAGTTTAAAATGTGCTAAGTCTTGTTTTGATCCCTTCTGTTGCACAATACTCTTGAATATCCTGGCTTATGTATTTGAACAGTGAAAGGAGAAAGAAATAATAATTTATCTTTACTTTTTGCCATATTCTGGCAAAGGTAAGAATCATTGGACTGGGCACCTTAAAACTGTGTGAAGTCATTGCACACACCTCAGCATAGCCTGTCACTGAGCACCTCTCCACTCCTTGGGGTGCTAGAAGGCTGTTTTCCTACTGGAAAAGACACCCAGGGAGGAGAGAGAGGCAAGGAGAAGCAGGCTCCTTGCTGTCTAATGCCATGTACAAGGTGTCTACATGAGGCATTCAAAGGACAGCAACAGATTCCTCCAGAAGCTTCTTGGAATCTTCGTGAGATGAAGCATCTGTCCACTTCCACTAACACACTATTAGGCAGGGTGAAGAGCCTTCCACAAGCCTGAGTGATTCCCTTTTTCTTGCATGTAGCTATAAAGACTTAGGAATGAGGTGGTCACAGGCACCCCAGCAGTGAACTGAGCTCAAGGAATTTCAGTTTCAGCACAAACACCAGGTCCTTGGGGAGCAATATTAATTAGAAAGAAAAACAAGTATAATGCTATTTTGTTTCTTCCCACAATGACAGACAGGTTTCTTCCCACCAGACAACATTTTAACCTCACACAGAAGCAATAAAAGTCAATAAAGAAACGGCAGCAGGCAGCCAGTAAGGATGTAGGATTCAGGAGCACCACACAGTGACACTGAGGGTCACAATGGTCTGTGTCATGGATTCTCACCTTGGTCTGCAATGGCTCCACCACGTGGGCTCTAAATAAAACCCACCCTCTCCCCACTTCGTGCGGTAACCTGAAGTGGATACAGGAGGCAGGTTTTGGAAATCACAGAATCATCACAGCATGGATGAAAACTGGCAGAAACAGGCTCCCCACACAAGCAGCTTAGGTACAGAAAGCACCACACAGGTGCCAGTTTGCAAGCAGGAGAAGAGAAGTAGTAGAAGCAGTGAGAGCAGACAGCTGTAAGGGATAGGTAGCTCTTTCATCCCCATTCAAAGATTCTGCTCTGTCGCAGAGATGGGGGATTTTTGCCGGATTCTGCCCATTAGCTGCTATGATCCTTGGTGACCCACTTCTGCTCTGTGCCTCCTACCCACCAAATAATCCTGCTCTAATCCAGGCCTCTAGAAAACAAGAAGATTGGCTTGTTTGGCATGAAGGTTCATTTAAAGTCGTCAAATTTTATGAAGCAATTTTAAATGGGTTTTCATGTTCTGTTTATAAATACAACTTATTTATGAATTCTCTCGGCATAATCTTCATTCACCCTTCACAGCTGGCCACTATCACATAATGTTTAGCAGTATTTTTCTGAAACCAGCACCCCAGTTTATAACAGCTAATAAAACACCCATGCTTGTACATGCTGCACAGTTTGTAATGGAGCTGTTTAAAAATTCCTAGATGCAGCAAACAACAGTGAGCTGTCTATCACATACATTGCTGCCATGAGACCTTCAGTATTTTCTCCCGTATGTCGTCTGTGAGCACAAGAAAATGTTCTGAATATAAATAACTTGGTTAGAGAACCCAAATTATTTTCTAAAACAAAGAAAGCAACAATACAACCAGTTCAACAAAAAAATCCCTCCCCCTATCTCCATCCAATTGTTTTTAACTACTGAACTAGTGTGGAAAAAATCTCACCTGTGCCAGAAACCCACCACTTCATGTCAACCATAGCAAACACTAGACAACATTTTAACTTCACACAGAAGCAATAAAAATATTGTACATTTGTATCAAAAAAATGCTTTCTGCTTAGGAAAACTTCAGTATAATAGAGCAAAAATATACATATAATTATGATTTAGATATGTAGACAGATATATTTCTTTGTCAAGCCTTAAAATAAATGCATCCTCAATTTCTAAAAGAAAAGGTCCAATCAAACATTAAAGGAATGAAATGAGCACTAAAATCTACGAAAATGTTCTCCAGGTCCATGGAATACAACTGAAAACAAGAAATCTCATCCTAAAGACTATAAATTCAGAGTTTTGGAACCACCACAGATATCACATAATTACAAATTACATGAGCATTTGAATAATAATTATACAGAAAAAATGATATACTGCTTTAATAGCATATTCTAGGCAAATTGCAAGCACATGGTAATTGTCATAGCCAGCCTTATGCAAACCTCACCTATTCACAGGTGCCAGAGGTCAATCCAAGATCAAAACCAGAAGTTGAATGCTCATACAAAGGGAAGACTATCTGAGTTGCTATTTTGTAAACACCTCTGAAACAGTACAATCCATCACATTTTGAAAACAAATCTATCTCCCTTATACAGAGGCAGATTGAAAGCTATGAAAAAGAAGTGGGAATGATTGTTATTATTCCACTGTTCAACATCCTTCTACTGAGATGTACTTTTCACAGGTATTGTAAATTTCAAAAGCAACTAGAAGTCAAATCTCAAGGGGTGAAAAACATCTTAACAGTAAGTACAGAAAGTTTTAATACAAATGTATATGTCTTTTTGACTGGTTCTTGTCTATAGTGACCATGCAACAAAAACAAACAGCAAAAAAACATCTGTAGTAAAATGGAGAATTGCAAAGAGATTATATGAGTCTTTAAATATCTCCTACATAAGGAGACTTAAGGGAAAAAAATCACACAGAAGTAGTGGAAGATATATCTTAAAATGTTAATTATTAGATAGTGACTCCAGACCTGGATTTTTTATGATAGATATTAGGTAGAATAAATTTAAAGGAGTAAGCAATTAGGCCACAAAGGAACTTGTGGTTATACTAAGAACTATTCTGATCTGCTGTAGTAGGTAGCTTGGCAAATGCTACTTCAAGTCAGGAATGAACTTGGTAGAATGTCATACAGATTTCATACAGTGGAATGAAAATGAACCTGGAAAGAAAGGTAAAACTACGTGAAAGTGGAACTTCTGAATGAGTTCTATTGGTTGCATTTATTCTTTGATTTATAGCAGCTGTAGAAGATGATCTGAATAACATCAGCTATAAATACTGGATCCCATATAATGGTCCATAACCATTATGACACCTGCTACATGATACTCCTTTTTATCTAAAGACCTTGTTTCCTCAAAATCGCTAAAGGTCCTTTTCATCTGAAAGAGTGGATAAATTGTGGTAAGTTCCATCAAATTTTAAACTGCCTCTATTATTAAAACTTCAGAGTGAACTAGCTGTCCAGAGGCCATGAAACAAAGGATTCAGGTCCACTTTGGAATACGAGGGAATGCACAAAGTTGCTGCAAAGTTGTTCCTGTTCCAGATGTGAACTTTGGATATTTGATGTACAAAGGACAGAGAATGGTAAATAGTGATACAGTGCTTTAATCCAGTCAGGATATAGTTGGGTGAAAGGCACCATCTTTTTTTGAGAAGCTATCAGGCTCCACAAAATGAGTAGGATTTTGCCTCAGAAGTGGTAACACTCAGCACACACAACAGTGACACCAGTAAAAGTGACACCACACCACTTAAATAAAACATACTGAAGTACATTGTCTGCTTCAATGAGACTTCGATTTCTAATTTAATTGCCTAAAGAAAAGAGCTGAGCACACTGATTTGCTTTACAGTGTAGAGGCTGCTATTCATTAATAGAGAAAATGTTCCCTGTTACTAACCTGAAGGATGCTGATATCCTATATGTAATCCACATTGCTCAGTGATCGATTTTTAGCAGGAAATGTGGCACTTATTCCAACTGCAAATTTACATCGAAGCAATATATTTTTAATATAAACACAGGAAAAGAGATTTTCAATTAAGTGGTTATTTGCAGATGTCCAAAAGCAGAATCACACTTAACACTGATCATGTCTTCATATTGAGGTATCAAAAATAAAAATCCCAGTCTCACCTCTGAGATGAAAACAATCAGCTTTATAACTTGCTCGGATATAACTCATTGCAACAATGAATGGGGGATGAAAAAGGGCAAGATTTTTTCATGTTTTAAATGACTTTCAGCATATGAAGCACCTTCAGCAAACCAGTATCAGCATAGATTTTCAGAGATTCTGAGAAGATACAAATCTCCCTGAAGACAATGGCAGAGAAGGTACTCAGCAATTTTGAAAATCAGGTTACTGAAAGACTTTTCTAACAACAGATAATTTTAGCTTTCTTGCTGCAGAAGAAGCTTATGACAAATGAATCCTGATTTCTGAAGCACCTGGTTTAACTTCTCAAGCTCAGCTTATATTTAATCACAGGGGTGTACATAATGTTCTGATTATTTTTAATGCTCCCAGCCCCTGCAAGCTTCTTTTGAGGCTGACTATCCTGGTGGCAGTGTTATTTTAGTCAGTAGATGGCATTAGCTGCCTCAGTGTTAGTTATACTGTGCGATTTATCAAGAAGTGGGTCAGCTACAGCCTGTGGCTGTGTGTATGTTCCCAGCAGGCTGAGAAAAAACCAGAATATTTTGTTTTCTTTTGTTAATTACTCTTGCCGTACTTAAGATTGTTTCACTGCACAATATAATTAGACAGTAAGGAGCAGATCCAACAAGCAGGCACACATCTTCAGACAAGAGTGCAGGAAGTAGTTAGGATAGCACAGGTGTTTGTGTTCAGACAGCAAATCCTCCTGCTGTAGGTATTCCTCAGGATTACTGGGGTTTGGCTCTTAGGACAGCAGAACTGTTCAAAGCCACGAGGGGAAAGACAGCTGACACAGCTCTAAAGCTCTTTCCGCCTCTCTGCTCTACCCAACTCCTCCCAGTTCCTGCTAATGATGAGAGGGACATGATAGATGTCAGAGCTAGATGCAAATTGATCAGCATGATTTATATTGTGCAGATTTTTACATTTAGGAGTTCTTAAAAGGGATGTGTTTCAGTTATTTTTATGATAAACCTTAGGCTGTAAAAATACACGCATATAGTAAAAATACTATAGGTAAAAATCTTAATCCTGTACTATTCAAATAGCCAACGAAAATGTTTAAATATTCCTCTGAAGTGATTCTAACCCAAACCCTGCAGCTAAACACCATGAACGTGTGTTTGCACACGTTTAAGACCCACAATGTGAAACTGCCTAGTGCCGAGCAGGCAGCAATTGTCCCCTCACATTAAAATAATTCAAGCTGATTTTTCCCTTTCCATACCAATATGAATTTGCCAAAATTCAAAGTCCTTTTTTGCAAAGTTTGAAACACTTCCACTCCCTGCTTCCACAGGCAGTGATTAGAACATGCACTAGAGATGCGGGAGAAGCTGAAAGACCTGCAATGGGTTTCCCACATCCCTGTGTAATGCCCTAGTCACCTGCTGGGGCTGAGGCTACTTTGCAGTCTGTAAATGTCTGTTTTTCTCTCAGTCCTCTCAGACCAGCACATACATTCACACAGGCTGTGTTCAATCTGCAGATGCTAGAACTGAAAAGATACTTCTGTTTTGTGGGAAGGGAAAGTGGGTAGATGACATAACTTGCTTTTACTGTATCGTAGGACACTCTGAAAACAATATTTGTAAGCACATTTCTTGACTTTTCTATTTGACATTTAATTTTCTTATATGGATTTCATAGTATTTTCAAGGCAACAACTTAAAATAAGTATTTCTCATTTGTAGGTAGTGTTTCCTCTTGAAATTCAAGTGTCTATTTTTGGTTGTATATCAGAACTAAAGCAAACGTAATTATCTTCTGAGGAATACATATTTCTAATCCACATTGAATGTGCATATGATATATTTTCCTTTTTATGGCAAAAATAGTTTTCTATCAGAAGTACACTTTTATTCTTTATCTTACTTGCCAACTCAGATTATTGATATATATGGCAGGTGAATTCTTATATAGTCAAATGCTACAGCAAATCAAAAAGTGACTGCATCAGTACCTTCAGTCCAGCTACACACAATCAGACCCTCACCTAAACCTGCCCTCATTACTTCATACTGTGATATATCCACATAAATGCCAAGTCAAACCAAGCCAGAGTCTTCTTAAACTGGTATTGCACATAAGTGCAATGAGTAAGTTATAAATAAGTCACAAATGCTGCCTTTTCTTAAAACTCTAGATTAGTAGGATTACCCTCTCCTAACCCTCTAAATATAAATGTTTGGAGTTCCCTTAACTATTCAGAGCATTCTCTTGCTGTAGGGGGAGTGGAAGAATAGCATGGCTGTCAGTAAGAAAGTATCTCAGGTTTGTATGTGGGCAACTGAAGCACAGAAAAAGGACTTGGACACAGAATTATGGAAAAGCTTATTCTTAAATTTCCCATTCCAGTATCTTTACAAAACAATATTGCAAATATTCTGCCATCTCTAGCTCTCTAAATGCCAGTATACAACTGTTGAGGAATACATCTGGTCCACGCAGCTCTGCTTTCAAGCTGCAGATTGAGATGTAGATTGCAATGCTCAGGGTGGGGACCCTGAGACAAGAGGCCATGAACTGCCAACCTTGGGGATAACAAAAGGGCATGAAGATAGGTGGTGCCAGCCAGGTGAATGGACACTGGGAGATAACAGCAGGAGCTGGGAATTGCTGACCTCTTGGATAACAAAGGAGATGAAGATGAACATGGGAGCAAGGAGAGCAATGTGGATGGACACAGAAAGGAGGCAGGACCAGAAGACTCAGGAGGAGGAGGGAGACCTGTGTGCGGGTAGACTGAGGGTATAAAAGCCCAGGGGGCCTTGGAACAGGGACCCTCAGACACATCCAGCTTGGGCTGTTGCTGTGTTATTGGGCCGTGAATAAATTGCTTTGTGGAACTTGACAACTGAGACTCTGCTAAGGGAAACTTAGGGTCAAACTGGTAAGGAGACCTGGTCATACTGTGGGTGTCAAGCAGGACACCCATCAGCTCCCTGGAGCCGCCGTGACTGGGAAGTTTCCTTAACAACAACAGAAATGTTATACTGAAGAGAAAGTCAGAACATAGAAACAAATAAGCAAAATCACCAGCACTGTCAAAAAGACAAATCTTAAAATGCTGCCCAATGCATTTTCCTTGCAAGCACATTTCCTCTCCTCCACATTTCAGCATCTCTGATATTCCAGTTTGCTACAATGACTAGCAGTGTAGCACTCTTCATAACTTAGTGTTTAAATGAGACATTAATACACAGTCAGTGAGCTAGAACTCAAGGGTGTGGTGCTGCTTTTTCCATAGTTAATACTCCAGATAGTAACATGAAATGGAGAAAAATGCATGTAAGAAGCTTTTACATATACAGAAACCCAGGACACCATTTCATCAAGAGCAAAAAATTTTGCTTCCAGCCACTAAAAGATTCAACACTGGAAGCATGAGCCTTCTTGCCAGCCTAAATATGGCATCAGACTATAGAGTTCGTAACATACAAAGCTTGTTTCCCACAAGGAATTCTCAGTTAAAGACCAGGAAAAATTATTGCTGAAATAAACGAAGAAAACAGAACCAGTATTCTTTAGGACTGTAACCCATCTTGCTCTGTTCTCACAAAATTTATGTCACATGTAAAAATGGCAAACTATGTCTGGATAATTATTTATTCTACAAAAAACAAAGGACTTTGGCTTCAAGTTTGAACATCACTCTTATTTTCAACAACAAAGAAAAACAATGACAATTTCAGTCCCAAAACACTGACTTGGCAGAAGGCCTGAGCTGCTGCTCATAAATTCACTGACATTGAAAGCTCAATAAAGTAACTTTGCCTTGGATCTTACAAGACAGAGAGAACAAACGAAGAGACCCAGTTCTGAAGAGAATTTAGAAAGACTCACAACAGTGACTGTTCTAGAAGTATTTTTCAGTGTTGAAATTTGTATTTGATATTTAAGACAGAAAATTGGAAGGAATGAAATTTCAAGATAAGCAGGATAATATCAAGCCATCTCAGATACCAATACATGTCAAAATAAAGACAGATAATCATCCATATATACTTCATTCCCTGAACAATGCAATGACAAGAAAACCTCCACATACATCCCGACAAGAATCATTAGGTAAAACTTGTACCCTGAGTCTTCTCAAACCAGAAAAAAAGGCCTCCAGCAATGCTTCAAACACAAAATGACAGTCATTGTTTGCCGCGATGCCACTCCCCACAATTGCTATAGATGAATTTTTTTCAATTGGCATTCATTTCCAAATTACTTAAATATCTGCTGGAAACTTAGTGCCATATCTGAATACCCTATTTCACAAGATGTGCACATTACTAGGCTATTATATATGACTTTACAGCCCTACTTAATGCACTTAAGCATTTCAAAAAGCACAGGACCTTTCCTATAGAGAAGCAGAGCAATAAGGCCAATTATCTGTGTGAAGTTATTTATATTTCTAGGTTTCCTTGTCACTCATCCAGGTACATCTCTCCAGAAAGGCCAGGTCTAAGCAGCTCAGTCTGATACAACCTTTTATACTAGCTGAATTTCAGTCTTTTTTCAGAGGTACTTGCCATTCTGGAAGACTTGGCTTGAGTTGTACAGATAAACACCACAAATATTGACTCATATCTGGCATTTCCAGAGCTTCATAATGTGATTCATACAGAATCTGTAGTCCTGCAGCAATCTTGAACAAAAAATAGTAAGTAGGAGGCCCAGCTCAATGTAAATATTGAAATAAATAAATTACTGGGCTACATCTTCAAAATATGGCCCCAAATGTAAGAGTAGCCTAATATTATTCTGAAATGTAATTGTTTAGTAGACAGGTTATTTTTCCAACAAGTCATAATGGAGCTTTTCCCTTTTATCACTTAGCTAAGTGCTGTACTGACCATCTGCTTAAAAAAATACTGAAATAATACTGTTAGGCAATACAGCACTTAGACAGGATAAGACTGAACTCACAGGGATTTTCTACTGCTATCTTTTCACTAATGAAGTTGCACAAATGCAATCAGGAAACAAATCATCCAGCAGTGAAAATGCTAGTGTTGCATTTTGGATTCAGTTCTGTCACAGAGAACTCATATGAACTTGATGGGTCAGTACTTCCTAAGTATGTAGTAGATGATGAAAATCATCATGGTGTGAAGATACCTGTTCCTTGTTGTGAGCTACTAAAATGTCAGACCATGAACATACTGCTTAATGACACACACCTGCACAAAGTTTAGTGTAGGGTTTCTGAAAAATTGGCACAAATCTAAGATTAAGGAACTGTCAAGCCTGACATCGTATAATTTCTTACATGGAATACTAAGTGAACATAGAAAACAGCACAAGGATTCAAACACTACATGGAAGGTTTTTTTCCATTTGAGATCTACTGGAATTAATTTTCCAGCCTGTGCTGACCTCTGGGCTACCTGTCCAGCTCTCAGCTATTGGGACAACTGTGACAGACATCTGAATGCTAACTGATTTTGCTTACGCAATGAATTTCAGTTTTCCTGAATCATTTTAATAATCATCCCTTGTTCAGCTCTAATATGGATCTATATCCCTGAAAGAGTGAATGCAAGAACTTTATATAGCATTCCAAGTGGAATTTCACTCGTGCCTTTCTAAATTAATACAACTCTGTATTTCTTGAAGATCTTGTACAACAACTCCTAGAAATCTTTCGGTTTCCCATGATGGCATCTCTAGTCACCCAGAAACTGATTTTCTCTTTTCTTTGTTCTTTGTTGTTTTCAAGGCCTGAGAACCCAGATAGGGTAGAAATGTTTTATAACTGATTACCTTTCATTTTGTACTTATACACTTTATCTATTTCTAATTATTCTCTCCTCAATATCTAGACGTAGCATTCCTTCTACAAGCTACCAAAACCCTCCAAAATGTATCAGAAGCAAATTTTTTAAGTTTTCTGATTTTTCGGGCCAGTTATTAAATGAATCAAATCAATTCAAGACCAATGTTCCTTTAAGAACCTCGCTATTAACCTCCCTCCTATCCAATAACTTTAAAAAACAGGCCATCATCGTGTTTACCCCTTCTGACAGCTTTTTATTTACCTTACAGCTTTTGTACACATTTACAATGAAACTAAAACCTATTGTTAAATATGCTTCCACATCAAATGCTAGACAATCCGTATACATAAAACGTACTGAGCTTGCTTTCTCATCAAAGAAAATGGTCAATTTAGTCTGGCATGCTCTATATTTGGCAATTCCATGTGGGCTCCCATTACTTCCATGCTTCGTCTTCTATTATTGTTTTGTTAAAGTATCTTCTACATCCTTGTATTTTACTGAGGTCAATGGTCTACCATTGACCAAATCATCTTTTAACATGGAAACAAGAAAACAATTTTTGTTTATAATAAAGTGTATTTTCCAGGCATACTTTAAATCGCAGCTTTTTAAAACATCATTCTCTAAATGTAGGACATCTCTAAATTATTTACAGTTTTTGAAAAACCATGGGCAATAGGAAATGAAAATAGGCACGATAAATGAAAGCAAAACAAAAAATAAACAAATATATTGCAATTTCTGAAACCTTATAGTGATTATCAGTGCTTATTATTGAGATAATTTTAAAACAAGCATGTATTTTTATTATTTTATTTTGCTTATTAAAAAGGTTTTTAGAATAACAAACAATCAGAAAATATAAAATAGCTTATCTTTAATCTTGCTTTTCTGGGGAATTAATATTTCTCTCTAATATATTCCTTCTCTCAGGCAGAAATATGAGGGTGATCCTCAGATGTGGAATTTCTAGACTATAGTGTTTTGCGTCTCAGCTGACCTCGTTCATCAGTTTGTCATTTCATGATGTTTACTAAGGAGACTTTGCTATGAAACACAAGGGTATACTGGTATCTTAAAAATGGTTTAATTTTTCAGTTGACTTCCAAAGAAGGACTCAAGTGAACAATGCAATATTCAGAGCTGCTGCACGAACAGAGCTCTCTTTGAGATGACCCTCTCTGTAGCTGACACTGAAACAAGCTCGCTCATGCTTCTGAAGAGATCTGGACCCCAAAAACATATGGCATGGAACTGCAGAATCTTTATATAGAGTCACTGTGGAGGACTCAGATGCAATCTCTTGTGCTTATAATAGCACAAAGAGAGTAGCTGCAAAAAAAGGGAGCTATAGGATGAGGATGGTACAAGGTGAGGAAAGAGGAGAGTTCTTTAATTCTTTAAAGCTAAATGCCTTTTACTGAGATTTCCTTTTATTGTCAACTCCCATATCTTTTCATGATAAAAATTGTTTTACAAATCACTATTAGAACTTTTATGTCCACCTCAACAACCTTTCTTCCACAATATCATAATTTATACGCAAAAAAATAATGTGCCTGATTTAATATGCTTATCAGTCCTTGTACTAATTAATGAATACATATTTTCCATCAGCAGTTGGGCTTAGTAACAGTAATTAAAAAAACCCAAAACTATATTTCAAAGTAATCATTAGGTCATCATGAACTCTTTTTTTATGCATGCCAACATTTGTACCCTTGCAAGTGTGCTTAGGATAGAATTCAGTAGTTTTTAGCACAGCAATTTAAATCACAATACTTCTGACAGGGAAATCTAATTACTACATATATTGGTCATCTCAGGAATCACCTCTGCCAAAGAACAACAGCCACATCTTTAGAGTCCTTCACCACAATAAATACAACAGAACAGACATTCATAGAGGAAGTCTGCATCAGTTGTGAGGAAAAGGATCCGAAAGGCCAAGGATTTAAATCACCACCTGTGTATGCCAGCAGGTTGCTGGACATAAAGACACATTTCAAGAGTTGTGAGGACCCCCACTTAAACTGCCAATTTTGGGCAAACTCTTCATGTTATCTTATCAGATTCTCTACAGCAGAACCTAATGAGTTGAAGGTAGCAGCTACACAGCACTGAACCAACACATGGCTTCCACTTGCCTACACAAATACGCATTTGGAAATTAATCTGGGGGGAATAATTTCTTTGAATGCCCTTCAGCTAGAGAATCCCACCACAAGCAGGATTAATTTTCATCATTGGTGTTAGTGGCAGATTTAAAGCTGTACTTCTAAGATAAAAGTGTACTTCTTGTCCTTTAAGTTGTTCTCAAGAATTCTTATTTAAAATGTTGCTCAGGTATCTTTTCCAAATGCTTTCCAGGCATGCTTTTCCAAAATACATGTTCTTTAACTTGGAATTATTTTATTTAAACTTCTATGGCCCCTGTTAAAATACTATGAACTTTTGCCATACATTTTATACACACGATAGTGACATCATTAGTAATTAGTACTGTGTGTGTTGCCTCTTTTTCATAGCCTTTAGATAGACTGGGATTTTAACCTGACCTCTTAGAGCACTGAGGACACTTTAAGAGTGGGATTTGTCTCACTTGACTTTAGATATTAAGTCTGAGCCAACAGCAGACTGGGAAGAAAAAACAGATTGGAAGGAGACACCTACAGAGGAAAATTTATAAAATTGTATCTGTTTTTTAATGTATTCCACAGATCTAAAATTAGGTAATATGAATCCAACCATGCCAAGTTTGCATGCATTGAAGTAATGATTGCCCATAAAGGGGGTGGGTGAGTTTTATGAGAATAGGGGAAAAGCATAGGACAGGCCAATATGAGTCTGTGAGAAACCTGAAGCTATTTTACAAACATATAAACAGAAAAAGTAAACTTTACTTTGGCTTAAATTATTTTATGTATCAACTAAGAGGGAGAAAAATGGACCAGCAAAAATACAATGCAGTTTAGTTTAGTTTTGTTTTTTTTATATCTTGCTGCACTTAGGCTATGGCATATACATATATATATAAAAGATTTAAAGATTCGTTTTATTTGGTTAGAGAGAGAATGAAAAGGAAGTTTTTTTCCATGCATTTGGCTTTTGGAAGCATTCACTGTAATTGAATCCATGTGAAAAGGTGGGTTGCTATTTACAAGCTTCATTTATATGAAAATGACCACCTGCTACAGTAATGAGAAAGTCAGTATGTTAAAACTTGAGAAATATCTTTTTATGAGCTATTCCTTCACTGTCCTTACGAATATCACAGATGGTAATAAAAGCTATTTTTCATGGCTTCTTCTTGAAGTTTGAATATAAGATAAGAACTCTTAACATAAAGCAATGCTCTAGTAAGAATGGGAAGGAAGGATTTGACCCCAGTATTCCATCACCTCTCCAAAACAAAACAAATAAAATACAATGAGTTTTTGGCTACCACTAAAGCAATTCCCCATTTTGTATTCAAGACCTGTAATGATTTCATACAGCCCCAGATATGAGAAATTGAGAAATGGCTAAGAAATCCACCTCATTCCCTATTGCCACATAATCCTATGCAAGTATATGAAATCCTTGGTTGAACAGTATTGCCTTAGTTATCAATCTGTCATCTGTGAATCCTCTTCCACTTACCTATTACTTGCTATCAAAAGATAGGTACATTAATACCTATTACAGTTAGTTCCGTACAGTTCTGTTCTGGAAGAAAGTATTTTACACTGGAGATACTGCGGATGCCTGTACTTAGAGGACTGCAATTAGAGTTCAGTAGAAATGGTATAACAACACTCTTGATTTAAAGGAAAGGAAGCCAAGGGGATATTGGCATGTATTTTACTTGCCCCTGGACTTTGGAATTTATTCTTCTCACCTCTCCAGTTTACAGACGACGTAACTTGCCAGTTGTTCAGACATATTACACAAAACTCCTAAGTATACTAGAGCATGTGGCATTTGAAAACTTCAAATTTTGAACTTTTTTTTTAATGCTAAATATGCTTTTCACAATTTGGAAACCAAAGATTATGCAGAGGTTGGTGAACTCTATGAATTAAACCAAATAGGTATTTACCACAGTGTTTCATAAATGATCAAAGACAAAGATGTTGGCACTGGACATTTTATTTACTTATTTGCTACCTGGAGATGGCCATAGCAGTAATACTCCTTAACAAGGAGACTTCAATAGGGAATCTAAACACTTTTTTGAGATTTAGAGTTGAAGAAACTTAAAACAGCAGAATTAAATCACTGGCATGTGTTTTACACATTAGCACTGAATCAGACTCAAGTTACTTATTAAAAAAGTAACAGAAAACAGATATGGAAAAGCTTAAAAATAAAGACAAACAAACAAGCAATCCCCCAGAATGTAACAATAAAAGGTCCAGAGTTTAGGGCTCACAGATACACAAAATACATGATGCTGTTCTCATACAACAAATCTGCTCAGAACTCATGCTACCCTTATTAGGATCATTTAAGTTTCTCAACAGTTCGGTTAGTTCAGCTTAGTATAAAATTGTGTATAATTTAAGCAGTAAATCAAAGTTTGGCTTTTATCTTCCCTATGAGGACATGGAAATTGTAAATATCTTTTTGTCCTGGATTCATTTTGTAGAGCTTTACTATGTTGGGAAGAGATGTAGTAATATTCTCACTCTTTGGAGCATATCTAGTTCAGTCACAATGAGGCAAAGGTTTATTCAGCTAAAAGAATCACCTTTGCAAATCAGAATGTCTTTCTGAAACAGCTGTCATTAGATTCAGTCTCTCTTCCAAGCACATCCCACTGAGGTACCGAAGCAATCATCAGCCACCAAACAAGAAAGCAGGTTCAAAGCCCCAGAGGCACTTATTATAGTTGAACTTTAGGAAATCTGAAGTCTAGACAGAGCGTGTCTTACTTTTAGCAACCTACCACTTCTACAACCTGTTCTCTAACCAGAATTTGCTGAAACAAACATAAAAGATTCCTATTGCCTTCAATTAACTTTTTATCAAGCTTCAGCTACTTCCTCCTATCCTCGCCCTCCCACTCACCTTCCCAATATATGTATCTCATCCTTCTGCTCTATTCTGCTGCTTCCAATTAGTTGTGCTTTCTACCCCACTGACTTTCCTCTGTTGACTCTTTAGACTGATTTTTTTATTCCTTTTCCTTCTTGCAAAGTTTACTTCTCTTACCCTTATGAGTCACATGTTAATCATAATCTCCTCTTACCACAGCCATTAGTTAACCCCCTTGCTATGACCATCTGTAAAAAAAAGCACTGGTGAGATCACACCTGGAGTGCTGTGTCCAGTTCTGTGCTCCTTAGTTCAAGAGAGGCACAGACATACTGCAATGTGCCCAGAGAAGAGACCCAGAGATTATGAAAGGACTGGAGGAGCATCTGTCATACGAGAAGAGCCTTTAGAGAGCTGGGACTGTTCTCTGCAAGAGCTGCAGCTGCTCCATCCCAGTGAGTGGGAAGCCAGACAAAAGTGTCAGGAGGCTTGCAGGGATTAAAAAGTAGCTTCCAGCAAAACTCAAACACAAAAAGTGAAGCACAGAGAAGTGGAAACAGGGAGAGCCAACCTGGGAGAAATACAGAGATACTGGCTGAGCATGCAGAGACACAGTTAGGAATGTGATAGCCTTCCTGGAATTGAACCTGGCGAGGGATGCTAAAGAGAACATGTTAGAGAGCTTCCATAAGTACACAGGTGACACAGGGAAGACTAGGGAAAATGTGAGCCTACTGTTTAGTGTGGCAGAGGACCTGGTGACACAGGACATAGAAAAGGCTGAGGTACTGAATACCTTCTTCGCCTCATTCTCTGCTACCAAGTCTGGTCTTCAGGACCTCCAGGCCCTGAAGAGCAACGGGAGAGTCTGGAGCAAGAAAATGTACCCCTGGTGGAAGAGGATCAGGCCAGGAAATACTTAAGCAAACTAGGCATATGTAAGATGGTATGCATCCAAAAGTGCTGAGGGAGCTGCCCTGCTGCCATTTCAAGGCTATTCTTGACAACCTTTGAAGGACTGTGGCAACTGAGAGAAGAGTTCAAGGACTGGAGGAAAGGAAATGTCACTTCAGACTTCCAGAAGAGCAGGAAGGAGGACCCAGGGGACTACAGGCTTGTCAGCCTCACCTCCATTCCTGGGAAGGTGATGGAGCAGGTAACCCTGGAAATGATTTATAGGCACATGAAGGATAAGAAGGTGACTGGGAGTAGTCAGTATCGGGAAGTCTTGTTTAACCAACCTGACAACCTCCTATGATGAAATGTCTGGCTCTGCAGATGAGGGCACAGCAGTGGCTATTGTCAGCTTTGACTTCAATAAGGCTTTTAGCACTGTCTCCTGTATGATGCTCAGAGCAGCTGATGAAGTATGAACTAGAAGAGCAAGCAGTGAGGTGGACTGAAAACTGTCCAAACAGCTGGACACAGAAGGTGGTGATCAGTCTACATGGTCTAGGAACTAGCAGTTGTACCCCAGGGGTCAAAACTGGGTCTAGTCCTGTTTAACATCTTCATTAATGGTCTGGATGATGGGGCAGAGTGTACCCTCAGCAAGTCTGCAGTCTGTTGAAAGCAATTATTTCCAACAGAAAATGGTAGAAGGACATCAGGTAAACAGTAACATATCCTTCTGAAACTCCCACTCCTAGAGCAAACCGCTATCATCTGTTATCTCCTTTGTTGTCCTTTTGTATAATTTTAGATTGCAAACACTTCAGGGCATGGATGACTTTTTATTTGCCTAAGATGTGAACAGCAGCTACACATGAACCATATAAATGATTAATAATGAAAACAGCAGCACCAGAATGGCAAAATACAGCACTGTCTCCACCCCAATTTAATAATCAAATAATCCAAAACAGAAAATCAAATGTTCTAAATAGAAATAAGCATTTTCATTAACTTTACATTACTTTTTCCTATAATACTTATTTGGACATAATGCAGAGCATTTTCCACCTTAATAATGCTACAGAAAGGTTTTTTTCAAAAAGAAGACCCTAAATTTCACAAATTCAAAGAGAACTTGATTCCTTCTGCAGTATAAAAAGGTTCTCTAATTCAAGACTTCAGATAGAAAATGTTAATGAAAACATAACCCAGTCAAGTCAAATAAAATACAAAAATAAATAGACATTTTGCTTCAGGCAGCTAGAATCTGATTTAAGCAGCACTCTTGGAAGAATCCAGCTGTTGTTTACTGAAATGTAAAATAGTGTACTTATTCTTTTATGTGACAGCATTCATGATCCTTCAAATCATGATCTAACATATTTCTTCTCATCAACAATAATCATTTTATGTACAGTTACTAATCTGACCAATTACCTGAAAGCTAATTACTCAGGCTTTACAGAATGGGATAGCTAACCCAATGTATTTGATTTTAATTGCTGGTATTTAATAAGGAGCACTGCCAAATACATCCATAACATTAATGTTTTACAACAGAATTATAGATATTTTGATAGTGATTGAACCAGTCTATGATCACCTTTGTTTTATAGCCTCAGAGCTTAATCTAATTTTAGCTAGTGCAGAGCTGGACTGTGCTTTGGCAATTACCATGTATTATCCATGTCATCAATTTGCCTCTCTTCTCTCTGTATGTACACTGAATTTTCACATTGAGACACTGTAATTCTCTCAAGACAGCAGGAAAACCTAGAAGGTTCAAAGTGATGCATTATTAAGAAGCAAAAGACACAGCCTTCCCCAGGAACGTAACTTGTGGCAAGTTTAGACAGGGACTTACTCAGCCCAGACCAAGTGAGCCCTCACAACCATAAGCTGCAAAACCCATCCGTGCTTCTCCCTAACAAATTTTTTAAAATAACATGTAGTCTATTCCCACTTACAGTTCCTGATTTTTACAGAGAATTAAGGAAAGGCTAGTGCTACTACAGAAAACAGTCTCCTTTCTGTCTCGCTGTGCTATGCGATGTTCGATATAACTGCCTATATTATATATTCTATATTATCACACTAAACATTCAGTGCAGTTCTGTGCTGCTTATAAAAGCTAAAAAAGGTCAACAGAGATACATTCCCACAATCCATGCTAAAACGTTTATTTCAGTCTCATGGTCTCCAAGCTTTCACAAGTGCTTCAAGAGGAGATTGGAAAGAATTTGCTGCCCACTCACGATGATGTCTCATAAAAGGTTCTTCAAAAATGGATCAAAGGCTGTAATTTCCATGCCATTTCTGTCCAATTTCCTTTTCTCTTAATGTTTTCATTTTTGAAATGGCTATGATTGCAATCCACTTTTGCCCACACAGCACTGCAGGTCTAAATGAACCATTTATCACAAACTTTTTGTCTTTTGACTGTTCATGATTTTATTTCCTTTGCAATTTTTTAATTTCATTTTTTGGTACCACTTACACTTCATTGCAATTACCTTCATAATTATACCTGCAGTGATTTATGTTTTCTGCTCCCAGGTGCATCATCGAAACTTCTGATCCTACCCAACTGCACTTTAATATTGATGTTAATTTTTCTTCCTCCTCTGTCTCCAAAAAGATTTTCATATGGATCTTTCCACAGGAAGAACTTTTCTTTTTGTCCTTCCTAAATCATGTACAGAATGTTGACATCTTGTATTGCTTTTGCTGACTGGAACTGCCTTATTTTATGTGTGAACCTCGTATTTTTTTATGTTCCCCCAAAAATTTTCATCTATGTGAATAAAATCTGATATATAAAATCTAGTATATCTATTCCACTGATTCTCATTCTCTCTCACTAGACAGAATGTCATATTTTGAGTAACAATTGTGTTGCTCTTCTTCAACATAAAATAGTCCCAGTCACAGGCAGACAGGTTCTCCATCATTTATCTAAATATGTTTGACTTCTTTGCCTCTGATCTACAAAAACAAAGTTAAATATAAGCTCAAAAGACTCAGTTTAGCCAACAAATATTTTTTCAAAAGAGAATTGAAAACCCTCTTATCCATTGCCTTTTCAAAGTTAGGAAAGAAATTTCAGAATTCATGGTCATCTACCATTTATAAAAAAGGCCAAAGACTAATATATTTTACTTTAATATTTACTGTTTTCCACCAATTTCCCTCTGTTCCAATACTTAACCTTTAGTAAGAATGTTACTTATTACAGCTTATCCATGCCAAAAGATTAGACATTATTTCAAGGATAAATTTTATTGCTCTGTTTTTCTTGAAATTTATCTTTCAATATGAAACAATATGGTGTATTACAAAATGCAAAATAAATTTGTTTCAGATTTAATGGTCTTTAAAGTGGGAAAAATAAATCACATAGAATTGTTAGGGACCTGATTAACTGAGACAGAAAACAAAGTAATAAACATGGCAAGACTCAGAAGTTCCTGCAGACTAGTGATACATAGCTAGAGCACCTGAATTTTTTGTTGCCACAGTGTTCACACTACTGAGTCTAGTATATCACAATGTTTCAACTACATATGGTCGTTTGGGAAGGCTAAATGAAACTGGAGCAGGCATTCTCATATCTGAACACAAAGGAATAACTAACTAACTATACAAAAAATACATACAAAAATAAGAATGTACATATGCACTAATGTGCCTGTATGCATGTTTGTTTATTTTACACAGAATATACCTTATAACATCTCAGAATACAGCTAAAATAACCTGTGTTTACTACTGATGTTTTAAACAAGGAACAAAAGTTCCCATTAAACTTTCATGGATGGATCTGTTCTAAAATTGGTCAGACTGACATAGTTCAAAGCTTGATGTGCCATTTAGTGAGGCAGTAGAAATCACGGGATGCCATGATAAAACTTCTATACAGATACAACCACTTCACACATAGCTTATAACCAAAGTTATAAGCAAACAACTGTATATGACCAAAGTAAACTAGAATTCATATGGAAGTGAATGGGGAAGAACAATTATCAGATAAAAAAGCATTTACTTTTGTTGTAATACAGACTTTTCCCATAAGCAAGGATTCCTGATGTTTCATAACAGAATGAGCAACAGTAATGGAAATTAACGGAAATACTTCAATTTGGAGGTAGGAGATGTAACCCACACAAGACATTAGGTGAAAGACTTCTTCAAGTTATACAGCCTGAAGACGAGGCTCATAGGAGGACTTCATCATTCTCTACAACCACCTGAAAGGAGGCTGTAGCCAAGTGTGGTCAGTCTCTTCTCCCAGGTAAAAAGTGACAGGACAAGAAGGAACTACCTCAAGTTGTGGCAGGGAAGATTTAGATTGCATAGCATCACTGAAAGGATGGTCAGGCATTGCAACAGGCTGAGCAGGGAAGAGGTGGCACCACCATCCCTGGAACTGTTCAAAAACTGTGGATGCAGCACATGGGGACATGTTTTAGTGGGGAACATGGTGATGCTGTTAATGGTGGGACTCAGACTTTTCCAGCCTTAACAAATATATGATCCAGCAACAATGAACAGGAAAATGAAATTATTAAAGAAATAAAAAAAAAAGCTTTCAAGTGAAATATTCTGTACGACAAAAAAAGGAAGATCTTCTGTAGAATTCTGTACAATACAGAAAGAAGAAGCACTTTTACTGGGTCTCAGCAATTAAAGCAGATAGTTAAAGGAAACAACTCCCTGTTTCTGTATTTAATTTAGCCAAGTGAGATCATGAGGGAATAAATATTAGGTGTTTCTAGAGCTTCCTTTTACACGTTTCATCTAAAATCATGCAGGCCACATTCTATTATCAGAAGTACCACTAAAACACAAGAACTGAAACATGACATTGATTTCAACAGAACAAATCCAGATTTATACTTATATAACTCAGAGAAAAATAGATCACAGTATATTACATGTTGTTTGATGGAGAATGAGAAATTCATCTATACATGAATTACTTTCTGTAACACTGCATTGTTTTCAAAGAACAATTAACAGCTGTCCCTATTCACTTTAAGAAAAAAAAACCAAGTAAACAACAATTAATTCAAGACGGCAATTTTGGATTCTTCTGGTGTCATGGAGACCAGCATTTGTTCCACAGGCATTGTCAAAATGTCTATTACTAGTAATGAGATTTTTTCACTCTTAGACAATTATGACCCATATTTACATAGGCATTCAAGAATTATTAAAATCCTCTGAATCTAGTTTTTAAGAATGCCTCGCAAGCCTAAGCCTTGATGCATTTTCTCTCATCAGGTTAATTTCAGTTTTGCCAGCTCTTATGATGTTTTTGTGGACAAAGATAAAGCTAAATGATGTTTTGCCCTCTTGGCTTTCAGGACAAAAAAGGTCAAAATGGTGGTTACAGTTTCAACAATGACAATTGCTTTGATGTCTGTCCAAGCAGATTATAATGACAAAGATGTTTTCTTCATTAAAAAAAGTAAAATAATAATCAGCAGCTACTGCATTACAGTAAGAAGAAAAAATAGATGTAAAATAAAATATTATTGTTTGTTTGCAAGTTTTATCTAGTATCAGCTCTTCTTTCCCTGCCAGGTGTGATGACAATTTTTAAAAAGGAAGTAACACTGAAAACACAGCACACAAGCCAGTGTAATAAATAACAAATATAACAAAAAATGGCCACTCAATTTAACACACCGAAAGGCATACATGCACGTACAGCTGCTCTTCCTTACACGGGAAATAAAAAGCTCCTGGCAATATTACTACAAAATTCATGAAGCCAAATCTGTTTAGGATGCCATATATATGTGTGTGTGTAGATACAATGAAATGTATTTCAAATAACTTATTCAACAATAAAAGACCTCATCAACTGAGAAATAAGTATATAAACAAATTATAAAATAGGGGTTTTGTGCCTGTTGTACCCAAACCTGTTGTCATAGCCTGTGCTTACCCACAGTGCACAACAGCATATGCTGATATGGACCAGTAGTCCTTGCAACTTTATGGCATGTCATTGCAACTTTACAGTATGTCATCTTTAATACCAAGGTCAAACAAAAATTTATACTTCCTCCTATGTCTAACATGACTACCATAAGCAAATACATTAAGATATGCTACACTGCATGCAGATGCAGACACTGTCAAATTTAAATGATAGAAAAAAAATCCACTGAAAAAAAAGCCCTCAAGCAAGTTCATAGACATTTCAATGGAATTCTAATTCTCACAATAGTCTTGATTAAAAGTGTGATGAGAATAAAACTTTAACCTCACAATGAGATTGCAAAGGAGCTGGATTAGCAAAAATGAGAGATTGTTACACAGTTATGTTCCTAGGTTTCTATGAGATTCTTCACCCAAGTTTCACTAATGCTGCTGTATTTGATGGACTGCAATTTTCTCCATTTCTAAGCTTTGTGTCAGAAAGCAACATTTTGTTCCATACATCTTAGCAAGTGGCACAATGTTCCTTGGCATGTGATATTAATAAAAAGTCATGTTGCTTGTCTCCTGGTTGGTCACACCAAGGTTGATTTTTGGTAGCATTTAATATTCAATTAGATTGGTAGTCACACCCCTATTTAATATTCAGTTAGATTGACAGTCACATCTCTATTTAAATCTGAAATAATCTATTGAAAATAAGTATGGAAAAAAGCCAAATTTAGATAATTTACATTTCATGTCTTCCCTCAGCCTTCACCTTTTGTAGAAGTAACAGAAAGGGCTGCAGTTTGATTTTCATTCCTTGATGGTATCTTCAGGTCACAACAGGAGCTTAGATTCTGACCTGGCCTACCCTACGGACCCAGCTTCAAGCTCTACCAAAATGCTTTGTAAAGTAACCTAGCACTGACTTCCCAGGTGACAAACCTGCCCATCACTGCTGCTTGCAACTCGCTAAACAACGATCTTGACAGTCTGAAGAACTTTCCTCAGGTTTTAAACAGCAACACGGGATTACTGCATACTGTCTGAAACAGATTTTCACCCTTTCTGCAAGCAATGCTGCTCACAGCTCACACAAGACAGCTACTCAAGCACATTCAAGGGCATTCCTCAAGAAACAATATGCTAATTCCCTATCTTCAGCTAAGCTGGGTCCTGATGCACATCCAAACACAACAAAAAAAGGAAACTGAAATTGATGATACAGACTGTATAACCTAATGAACTATACTGAAAAAATAATATACAATTACCATATCATAATATCAAACATATTAGACATAGATTTTCGTACACTCATTTCTTAGCATAACTTCTGTTTAAGTTATAGAACTTAGAGATTTTACCATTTTAATATAAAAAAGACAGAAAATTCCAACATTAATCTGCCAATTTTATTATACTTCCAGCAAATTCATAATTTGTCAGTATTTATACCAGTGTAAAGCATCAGCCTATTTTGGGCTGGTTTTATTCTTGAAGCTTGTCTCCCTGTGTCGTATTTAAGTTCACCTATATTTTATAGCAACACTTATTGAACACTTGCAGTGGTGTGAACATGCACAAACCCAAGGAACAGTAAAACAAGGTACTTTACTTTATAATGCAAAAAAATTAATTATTTTCTTCAGGAAACTATACATTCCTCTACGTAAGGATAAAAAAATATAAGCTGTAGGACTAACAAAACATGCAAGACAAGGGTAGAAAAGTCTGGTGCAATGTAAGGACTGAGTAGAGAACTTCTGGAAACTGAGCCTGTTCCCTCAGTGATGCAGCACAGGCCATTTGCATGCAAAGCACTCACCCTGTAGTCAAATCTCAAAAATGTACTCTCTAACCAGCAATCCCATAGCTGACACCAGAACAAGGAACAATTATTTTTCTCTAGTGAAAACTACAGCTGTGTCTTTTAAATGATTTTATTATTTGCAAGACATCTGGTTATGAATTAAAAAAATTATTTATTGCTAGAAGGAAATACGTCGACTCTATTGGGGTGTCTGTCTTGATCTCTAGTGTTTAAGGGGGTAGTACTACAGCTGTGGCTCTGTGGTTTAAGAAAGTGGAAGGAGAGACAAGCACTGCACTGGGAGGATATATATTTCATGAGGTAAGCAGAGGTAACAGAGAAAAGGGCATGGTTTTGGATACACAAGATCGAAATGGGGAAGGGGCTGCAAGGAACTGACCTGAATTCAGGTCTTACTGATACT
>NW_008656350.1:10894-14549 GCF_000695815.1 Acanthisitta chloris | reverse complement strand
CTGCTTATTCCTTTCCCTATTCCTGGCTATGTCATTTCACAAACTCCTTCCACTCTCCCCAGTGTTCAGTGGTCCCTGCTATGAAACAATTCTGCTTATTAGTACAGCTCTAAATTATCCATCATCTTCTGGTAGCTTATCTTTTTGTTAGATTAGTAAAATATATTGGCTCACAGGAAGTCCCAGAGATTTGAGAACTGGTGAGCACACAGCTAGGGGAACTAGGTTCTTACTTTGGTGGCAGGGAACTGGTTAGACTACATACAGAAAAAATTAAGGTCAAATAAATAGGCAAATAACATTACATATCAACTAATGTTAATAACTTCTGTATCTTTTGGCAAATGTTTGACAGAGGAAAGGATGGGGAGAGACTTCTTTTTTTGTTCTGGGCACATTACATAACGATGTAAAAGATGTTTTAGGATTTTTCATAGTCTTGGTTCATGCCCTGTAAACCACCATGCCCATTAGACCCTGGACACCTGCGTGGAACTAACCTGAGTCCTCTACATGCATGTACCTCTTAGCAATTTCACATCACTTCTTTGGGAAAACATGAATGGCCTGGACCACCCTGTCAGACTACAAACATGAGATACAAACCCAATGACGTCTCTTTTGTCCCTTTCTTTCAGACAGGTGGAGAGTGAAACGCTATGAGAAGCCAGATATTAAGTGGAACAGAGCCATGCACTCCCAAGGCCGTGCTGACACCTGGGATACAGTGAGTTAAGATGTTATGACACTGCACTGGGACTTGTCACATGGTGATGAAGTGTAGGAAGCACATAGGGCCACTTTGCATGAAAGCAGCAAGCTGCAGCTTGCTGTCTGCCACTCCATTTGAAAGGAAAGCTGTGTGTTTATTCTCACCCCTGTGATGTACACTACTTTCACACCACTGGCTGAAATTTTGTATCAATCTACACAGTCCCAATACTTTTGTCATCACTCAAGCAAAACATCTACCAATGTAAATCAAAGACGCAACTCAAATCATAGTTTGCAGTTCAAACTTTTCCTTTTTTTTGCCTTTACTGCTCCCTCCATTTTATTATTTTCGGTTACCCTTTTCTCACATTCTCAGTTTTCATAATACTTAACCTAAACAGTCACTTACTACAGTAATTACTTTTAAAAGTAAACTAATACAACGAACCAATATGATTAAGAACTCTTATTTGAATAGAACAGAGATCACAAAAGCTGGGGGGTCTCATGAAGCATACTGTAGTTCAAGTGAACAAAGCCATCTCTGTACCATGTATTTATAGATAAATATATATTGTGAGGAGTCTGGAAGTCATCCAGTATCTCCTACAGATAGAGAAGTAGAGAAGACTGGAGATGAGGTCACTTGACCACAATCATCCCATAACAAGAAGAGACACAATTGAACTTGGTCTTCCACAGCTTCATGATTCAAGGAGCCTCAGAGTAAGGATTTTCTTATGGTGCTGATACAGGTAAGTTTGTTGTTAGCCAAAACATTGTTTGGCTTCACATTTGCTGTGCATTAGATGACTCAACCACTCCAGTGGCTTCAAATCATAGTCTACAGGAAAGATTCCAGTGTTTTATCAACAGCTATTACAAGATTTTGAAAACACTGTTTTCTTCCATAGTGTTTTATATATTTCAGATACCCATTTATATCCTCTTAAATGCTTTGTCATAGGCTACATGCTCAGAGCTTTTGTGAACATCAATAAAAAAAGCCAAGTACCTGCAGAGAAAATGGAGGCCCCTACAGCATGTCCTACAGTTCCACGGTTCTGTAACAACTCAACTGAGGCAAGTCATCATGGGTTTTACAGTTCTTGTGCCAGACCTGCAGCTGTGACTGGTGATGTTAACAGTGAACTTCTATCCTCTTCTCTCTCAACTAACAACATCAGGAAATGGAATCAGAAATGCTGCTACTTTACACTTTTTCTTTATCTGTCTCCTTCACAAAAGAAGCCAAAGCAAGAGCTGAAGAACCTGGAGGAAGTCTTGCATACTGAGGAAGGAAGTAAATATCAAATTCTGATTGCCACTCATCTCATTTTGGGATCCTACTCATTTTTTAAAAAAAACACAGATCACTGCTTGAAATGTGCAACCATATGTATGTCTTCTGTAGAACCTGAAATAAAGGAGGGAATCTTCAGCAATAATAATGACAACAGAAAACCTCAGAGATTGCAGAAATATTTCTTCTATATTCTTCTTTTTCAGGTTCTCCTTTTTATTTTCAGTGCTCCTCTTCATTACATTCTTGTTTGGTAAACAGAGTACACAAGGCAGATAGAGATGCCAGTGGTCTCACCCATCATTATAAGTAATTTTTATAATTGATGCAGAAACTGCCCAAGCATAAGGTCCACTTGCTGGAGCAGTGTGAAGGAGCTCAAAAGCAACCAGATGTAGACAAGTGAGAACTCCCTTTGCATTCCTCATACTCATACAGCTCCCACCTGTTGATATCAGCAGAGCAGCCAGAGAAACCTCACACCATCTTGCACATATGTGATGGCATTATGTCCAGCTGCCATGAATTCATATAGTCCCCTTGATGCTCTGACCTACTCTCAGCTTCAGCATAGCCTCAATCTGCCACCAGAGCTGGAGTGCTGTCATTACACCAGTGAGATGAGTAGAGCAAAGTCCTAAATGTGTCACATTTTTACATAAAAAAAAAAGTTAACTCAGACACATAAAAAGAAAAAATCTACTAATGATAATTAAGTGAGCTCACATGATGGATTTTCCTGCCTCAAGGCCAACGCTAATCTGCAGAGTGCTCAAATACCTTTTAATTAGTATGACACATTAATACCACCAGTCATTTAACTACCCATTCTTACTTTACAGCCAAGAAGGTGAGCGGAAAAATAAAGTACATACAAATCTGAAACATTCTCGAATATTTTCTTAGAGCATTTACTCACCACAGTCTTATCGAGATCATGCTCAATTAACCACTTGAATAATTATTACAAAGATCTAGAATGGGACAGGGCAAACAAACATTCCTAAAAAAATACTAACTCGTCTCTTGCAATATACTCTGATTCATTTAGAAGGTATTGCAATATAAACACATAGGCACAATCACGTATTACATTGTGCACATCTATTTTCCTCATAGAGTAAATTAAACAAAATAAACATTAGCACAAAAGAGTATTTTTTAATGAAAGAGATACATACTTTCTGTAGTTGAGTCTCTAGCTTAAAGTAAATTGCTGCAAATCTCTGTACCATGAATGATAAAATGTAATTTGTTTTTAAGGCTGCTGTGAGTTCTTTATCCTTCTGCATTTATGCATGTATTTTCAGAGGTCTATGCAGATACTTGCAGTGGTACTATTTAAAACTCATTTGAAAAGAAAAAGCATATTATTAGGCTAAAAAAGAAAAACATTAAAATATTTCAGCTAAATTATGTTTATTCTGATAACCTAAAATAATTCTGTGAGAGAAGTAAAATCTGTTCAGCTCTCCTCTTTGTAACACTTTTGACTTTAATTTTATACTGTGATCAATAAGAACTCATAATAACTTTTAATAATAACATTACTGGAAGTGATGCAAGTAGTAATGACTGAAAATGTCATATTCTAATGCCACAGGCTGGTAACCGAACAGAGAAGCTAATACCAAATGG